>NW_024080643.1:4712985-5008872 GCF_003009895.1 Hyaena hyaena | reverse complement strand
GGGCTCGAACCCACGAACCGCGAGATCATGACCCGAGCGAAAGTCGGACGCTTAACCAACTACGCCACCCGGGCGCCCCTCATTTCGTTCATTTAAAATATAAATCTAAAATACCAAAATTTAAAACTTTTCAAATTTCATGTTATGTTTTCTATTTTACACTATTTGTAAATGTGTAAATATTTACACATATTTACACTATTACATATGCTACCCTAAATGATCATTGTACTTCACTTTGGTTTTTTGTTTTAATTTTATTTGTTTTTGAGAGAGAAAGAGAGCACAAGCGGGGGAGGGGCAGAGAGAGAAGGAGACACAGAATCTGAACCAGGCTCCAGGCTCTGAGCTGTCAGCACAGAGCCTGATGCGGGGCTCAAACTCACAAACCGTGAGATCACGACCTGAGCTGAAGTCGGACGCTTAGCCGACTGAACCCCCTCCCCTCCCCCCCAACCCCCCCACCCCTCCGCCCGGCGCCCCTGTACTTCACTTTGTATTGCTGCAATTCACTAGTGGCACAGGGAGATCCTTCTGTGTTCTCAATCAAAAGAAATTAATTACAAGCATTTGGGTCGAGGATGGATCCTGAGATAGTCTACTCGAGATGTAATATAATGACAACAAAAGTCGTCTCAAAGGACGGTGACATTTCTATAGCACTATGACTGCTGTATGTCCTTAGGCTTCTCAAAGCTGAGATCTCACAGCCAAAACATGGAAACCAGGAGCATCTGAAGACAATTATATATTTACAAAGCCATGAACTGAAAGAATGAATTAAGAAAAGCTCATAACTTTTCACCTCTAAAACTTCCTGTAAAGACTTTTCCAACCTCGCGTATGAAAACAGGTTGGTAACATTATCATTGACCAATATAGTCACATAGGGTCACTGGAAAACTCATGTATAGAAGGCTAAAGGCCTGATCACGGGCAAGCATTTGGTATTCTTAGAGAAGACACATTCCATCTGAGGCTGTCTTTTACAAAGGGCAGAATTCCAGACAAGTAAGGAGCCTTAGATATTATCTCATCATGTCCCTACTCTTGCAGATAACAAAATGTAACCTCTGGAAATCTGGCTTGCTAAACATTTTTTAATTGCTATTAGACACAAGACTTACATGCACATCTCCCAACCCTCCAGGAATGCTCTTTGCTCTTACATCTTGGCCATCCAAATAAAATTCTTGTTGCATCAGTCTTCATGCCCCAAACACTTTGCGCAATAACAGTACATTTCTCTTGTTTGGAATTTGGCACATAGTTTCCCTGGCAACAGATATACAATGAATACGTCCCTGAGCCAGCCCCAGATACCGAATGTATGCACGTGGCACAGGGGTACGCTTAAAAAACAAACAAAACCACCTGCAAATCTAACACCCTAGAACTGAATTTACCGTTCCGTCTTGAAATGTGAGGAACTGTGATGGCATCTATTCTCCCTGCTGGGGACTCCTCCAATTCCAAGTTCCTGCTGGTCATCAGGAAGGGGGGAGCTGGGGTCCAGTGGGTGAGGAGCGCCGAGCCTGGGGCTTCTGGAGGATAACCCCAGGGGGCACTTCCGTTTCTGGAGCTGGCTTCCCAGCCGCCATGTTTATTTTCTTCCCAGTCTTTGGTTAACAACCACTTGCTTCTGCCCTACATTCTGTCTAGGCTTCCGGACCAGTGTTTTTCTCCTCTCTGCCCTGATGTTACTTCCAACACAGTCTCACAGTCATATGTTGCCTACATATCCTTCTGCCCTGTATACTCAGGCAGCCTTTTTATGGCTTCCCAAGGGTTTACGACTACTATCAGTGAGGAAAGGGATTAGAAGTGGTTCTCTTTTCTGCTCCTTCAACCTGGCCCCTTCTTTTATTTCCTTCGAATGGTGAGGAGCTTCTTCCAGGAACAGGAAGGCTTAAAATCCCATGGCCAGATTCACCCTGGCTTAAACACATTCAAAAATAAGATTTGTAGAGCATCCTTACTGGATTGAGGCAAGACTCTGGAAAGCGGAAAGGGCCCGGGCTTAGAGAGCTGGGGAGGCAAGAACTTGACGGACATAAGCTTCTGCAAAGCCACAAAGAGGAAGGAAGACAGAGCTCTCTGGTCACTGAGCCCCACCTGGAGCAGTCGTCCCTGGGGCTGCAGCTGTCTAGGAGAGCCCCTGGCCGAGTCTTTAACGTGCTTTCCTATTTTCATATCTGTTGACCCAGAACTTGAGTGTCAGCTATGTGAGGAGAAAGCTCACGACCTATCTTCTCATGCCCCGTCGGCACCGAGGACACAAGTGCTTGTTAAATACTGGGTGACTGCCTGGGAACTTCCAAGCCACTTCAAGGTCATGATTTTCTTCAGTGACACAGGGGAATGAATCATTCGTCGCTGTACCAGAATCGGGGGAAGTCGTAAACAGCCATGGACAGTAGTTCTTCCTTCCTCTTTACACACGTGTGTTTGGCTCTTTTCTCCTCATTTGAGGGCAGCGCCTCAGGGGCAACCTTTTAATGAAGAGGTGTCACAGAAGCAGCAAGCCAGCCCACCTCCTGGACCTGGGTCAGCTGGCTTGCACAACTGGCCAGTTAGACCCTGTCTGGCTCAAGTCAGAGGGAGACATAGAAGTTTCTGCCCTTCAAAGCTGACTTTTCAAATTCCAGGTACTGGCATCGATCCCTTCACTAATTAAGCACGCACTGCCCTGAGAAATAGGCCCTCTTTTACTGGCTGGGTAACAATAGCCCTTCCACACAAGAACCTGTTTCTGAAACCACCCATCATGGAAAGCGACTGGATCACATCCAGAGAGCACATTTCAAAAGCTTCTGGTATTTCTTGAAAAAACTCCACCAAGTATATTGGATGCGTATTCTTTAGCAGGGATATTTCATAAGATAGTCTAAGCTTCATGCTTAGACATGACTAGGATGGTCCCCAAAGGGGAACCACTCAGGGAGGTGCCATGAAGGCATAAATAACCCCACGATTCCAGATGGTGAGGGGTAGCTTTTGTGGGACTAATAGAAACAGATTCCTGAAACAACAGACAGAGCCTCAGTTCGACTTCCAAAAAAGGGCCAAGAAGAGACCTATTAAAATTCTGTTAGGGGCGCCTGGGTGGTTCAGTCATTTAAGCGTCCGACTTCAGCTCAGGTCAGGATCTCACAGTTGGTGGGTTCGAGCCCCGCGTCAGGCTCTGTGCTGACAGCTCAGAGCCTGGAGCCTGCTTCAGATTCTGTGTCTCCCTCTCTCTCTGCCCCTCCCCCACTCATGCTCTGTCTCTCTGTCTCTCTCTCAAAAGTAAATAAACATCAAAAATAAATTGTTTTAGCAACTCACAAAATACTACATGAAGAAAAGTAGACAGGTATATGTCACCTTTTCTGAAGGCAGAACAGGAAGTAATGAAGGAAGTCAAACAAAAGTACTTTGAGATTCTGATGACTGGTGAGATACAGAAACTTGTACTGCAGAAGACTCTGGAATTTTCTTTGGCCAGCTTGAAACACAGCACTGGCTCCCACCTTTACAAAGCAGTTTCTGTGCTTTGGGCAAGGCCCTGGCCACAAGCCCTGCCGGCTTCCCACTCCTGTCTGCTATTCTATGACCACAGCATTTTATTTTATTTTTTTTTTAAATGTTTTATTTATTTCTAGGAGAGAGAGAGAGAGAGAGAGAGACAGCGTGAGCAGGGGAGGGTCAGAGAGAGAGGGAGTCACAGACTGAAACAAGCTCCAGGCTCTGAGCTGGCAGTCAGCACAGAGCCCGACGCGGGGCTCGAACCCACGAACCGCGAGATCATGACCCAAGCGAAAGTCGGACGCTTAACCGACTAAGCCACCCAGGCGCCCCTTCCACAGCATTTTAATAATTTGAGTCTTTGCAACACATTCCAATTATAACCCTGCTAGCTGTTTAATGCCTTGGGGGAAAACTTTCAAATTCTTCTGTTTTTTTTTTTTTTAATGTTTTATTTATTTCTAGGAGAGAGAGAGAGAGAGACAGCGTGAGCAGCGGAGGGTCAGAGAGAGAGGGAGTCACAGACTCAGAAGACAGGCTCCAGTCTCTGGGCTGTCAGCACAGAGCCCGATCTGGGGCTTGAACCGACAAACTGTGAGATCATGACCTGAGCCGAAGTCGGACGCTTAACTGGCTGAGCCACCCAGGCGCCCCTGTGAGTCCATTTTTATTGGATTCATCCTGCTATACAGGCAACGCGTAGGACTCAAATCATATGCACTCCACGGCTCAAAAAAGGCAGAGACATGGATGAGACCTAGCTGGCAATGGGATCATCAGCTTCGTCTGCCCTGGTCAAAACCTGACAAGGCTTGACGCTGGCCCTCCAGCGGTGAGAGTGAAAATAAAGTAGGAAGCAAGCTAAATATAGAAGGATTCAGTTCTGAATCTCTCATTGTTACTTCATACATCCAGGGGAGTATGCTGATGTAAAAACATTTGCCACAACTTGCGCAAACATTTATTTGTGCCAGGACAGGATGCTAACAGGAATAAAGCAATGGAAATAGGTCTTGTGTTCAGAGTTAAAGACCACGTTCGCTTTTCTTATTCTCTACTATGGACTGAACTGAGTTTGCTCCAAAATTCATAGGTTGAAGTTCTAACCCTCCAGAGCCTCAGTATGTGGAGATAGGACCCTTAAAGAGGCAGTTAAGGTAAAATGAGGTCATATGGGTGGGCCCTAATCCAAAGTGACAAGTGTCCTAAGAAGAGATTAGGACACAGACAGGCATACACACAGAGGAAGACCACGTGAGGATGCAGCAAAACCACGGTCACATGCAAGCTAAGAAGCCTGGTATCAGAGAAAAACAACCCGCTGACACCACTGACCTTGGACTTATAGCCTCCAGAACTATGAGACAATAAACATCTGTTAGCCAGTCTGTGGTCCTTTGTTACAACAATCCTAGCTAACTAATACACCTGCTCTCCTAACCACCAGTTGTGAGGACCGGCTCCTTCTTTTATTAACTTCATTCCACTTTATTTTGGTCCAATGAGCTTCTCTCCATGTCTTTCTGTCTTCTGCCTTGTCTCGTCGGTATTTGTCTTTTTTTTTTTTTTAAGTGTATTAGAGAGAGAGAGAGAGAGAGAGAGAGCATGAGCAGAGGAGAGGCAGAGAGGAAGAGAGAGAGATCACAAGCAGGCTCTGCACTATCAAGAGTCCGATGTGGGGCTCAAACCCATGAGCCATGAGATCATGACCTGAGCTGAAACCAAGAGTTGGACGCTTAACTGACTGAGCCCCCCAGGTGCCCCTGTATTTGTCTTTTAAAGGAGGGTCTCTTCCCTTCTTCCCAGACAGACATAGAGCCTTGGAAGGTGAGAGAGAGAGAGAGAGAAGGCATCTTGCACTCTTCATCGCCAGGTCTGTGGAGAGGCTCAGGCTTCCAGAGCTCACAGGTGCATCTGGCTTGCCATGGTAGAGTGCAAAACATTTGACATCATCATCAGATGTGCCTCTACCTCTCTGGCTGACTCTGACCAAGTCACTCAACTTCTCTGACTTTCTATGTTTCCATATATTAAAAAAAAAAATAGTGATGGGAATTATTCCATGGTGGTTGTGAGTTCAATTAAGATAAAACATTGGGGGCACCTGGGTGGCTTAATTGGTTAAGCGTCCGACTTCAGCTCAGGTCATGATCTCATGGTCCATGAGTTCGAGCCCTGTGTTGGGCTCTCTGCTGACAGCTCAGAACCTCGAACCTGCTTCAGATTCTGTGTCTCCCTCTCTCTCTGCCCCTCCGCCACTCATGCTCTGTCTCACTTTCTCTCTCAAAAATAAATACATGTGAAAAAAATTTTTAAAAAGAAGATAAAACACTGGAAAACACTTTAAATATTAATCACCATAGCTCAGTTTTTCTAATATAGTATCATGAAAAAAATCAAATAACTAGAACGTCTATGACTCTAAATATTATATGAAATTTAAAGAATCATTTACATATTATATATTTTAAAGGATTACTTCTACTCTATATTTCATTGGCCTGATAAAGTTTACTTTTGTTTCTCTTGCCACTTAATACTGATGGAGCATGTTGTACTTGGTGTTAAAAGATGGGTTCTAAAGACACAAAAGATCTGGTTCTTGCTTCATGGATCCTATGAATCTATTTAGAAAAATAATTTTTTTTTAATTTTTTAATTGTTTTATTTCTGAGAGACAGAGAGAGGCAGCGTGAGTATGGGTGGGTCAGAGAGAGAGAGGGAGACACAGAATCTGAAACAGGCTCCAGGCTCTGAGCTGGCAGTCAGCACAGGGCCCAATGCGGGGCTAGAACCCACGAACCGTGAGATCATGACCTGAGCCAAAGTTGGACACTTAACCACTGAGCCACCCAGGCGCCCCTAGAAAAATAATTTTTACAGTAAAAAACACTTATGAAGTCAGTTCCCAGTGGTTCTCAGGGCTCTGATCAGGTCAAATCAAGTACATGCCTGAACTTTCTAAGACACCTGTTGCCTACTAGATGTCACTGCCAGCAGAAGTTAACAAATCTGACTTAAAAGATTTAAAATTAAGAAAGGTAATAAAAACCTGAGTGCCAAGTAGCGTATTTGGTTTGAAACAAATTCCATAATCATTTGTAAAGTAGAATGCCTTAATACACACCAATATTCTTTTTTTTTTAAAAGTTTATTTTGAGACAGAGGGACAGAGACAGAGAGAGAGTGACAGAGAGAGGAGGGAGAGGCATAGAGGAAGGAAGAGAGAATCCCAAGCAGGCTCTGCACAAGGCTTGAACCCCAGAACCAGAAGATCATGACCTGAGCCAAACCAAGAGTCAGACGCTTAACCCACTGAGCCACCCAGGTGCCCCAAGGATCTCTGATATCCTTAAAACTAGATTTAAATAATCAAATTCTTTGTTTTCCATAAGCTCCTCAGGAACCCCTGGAAAAAGATAATTGACAATAGCAACACTCCAGTAGGAAAAACATATCCTTCAGAAATGTAACTGTTATTTAACTTAAGAAATATCTGACTGTGGGAGCGCCCGGGTGGCTAAGTTGGTTAAGCGTCTGACTCCTGATTCCAGCTGAGGCCGTGATTCCAGGGTTGTGCCCGATGCGGGGCTCCACGCTCAGTATAGAGATTCTCTCTCTCTCTCTCTCCCTCCCTCTCTCTCTGCCCTTCTCTCTAGCTCATGCTGTCTATAAAAAAACAAAAACAAAAACAAAACTGACTGTGAAAACATCTCAACCAACAAGAAAACCGTGTAATCTTTTTTGTTTGTTTTAGAAATTCACACTCGCTATTAAGAATCATCAAAACATGGCGGGGCGCCTGGGTGGCTTAGTCGGTTAAGCGTCCGACTTTCGCTCAGGTCATGATCTCGCGGTTCGTGGTTCAAGCCCCGCGTCGGGCTCTGTGCTGACTGCCAGCTCAGAGCCTGGAGCCTGTTTCAGACTTTGTGACTCTCTCTCTCTCTGACCCTCCCCTGCTCACGCTGTCTCTCTCTCTCTCTGCTAGAAATAAATAAAACATTAAAAAAAAAAAGAATCATCAAAACATGGCAACTTGGGTGTGTAGGAACATAGGGAGAAAGGGGCTTAATGCTTCATAAGCAGCGTGTCACAGCAGTCACATTGGGTTTAGATCCTGACTTTACCACTTACTAACTGTAAGACCTGAGGCAAATTACTGTACTTTTCAAGACTTACCATCCTCATATTTTGAATTGGTACGTCATTAATGTCTGCCTTGGGAGAGCATGGCTGTGATCAGTGCACCTTTCCGGGCCAGCAGCACGGGATGTCTTGACTGTAATTTCTAAATGAGAATGTGTCGTCGTTGATTATAATTGCTTCCTAGCCTTTTGCTCTTCCTAAAGTGTCAACTTTAATTTTTTAAAAAATGTTTATTAATTTCTGAGATAGGAGTGTACACACATGCCCACATGCAGGGGCGAGGCAGAGAGAGAGAGACAGAGGATCCAGAGAGGGCTCTGTGCCAATGGCAGAGAGCCTGACTGGGGGCTCAAACCCCTGAACGGCGAGATCGAGACCTGAGCCCAGGTTGGACGCTTAACCAGTTGAGCCACCCAGAGCGCCCTGGAAACTGTAACTTGTTCTAATTCAATGTATGTCTCTCTCACCATTTAATTCTTTTCCTCCCAAGTCTGCAAGTCTGGCTCTGTATACAGCACGTCGCAAAGCCTAATAAACATTTGACAAAATAAATACATGAATGATTAAAGAGCACATAGACAATTTTAAACTGGGGGCAGAGAAAGAAATACACTAGTGTGTGGAACGCAGTTTAAGAACTACTAACGGATCAATGCCTTTGGCAAACAATCAAAATCTGAGAAACAAACTAAAAACACCAAAAGTCACCTTTATAGCTCTGCTAGGATAAATGGGCAAAAGGGCGGGGGAGTGAAAAGTACTGCCGTAGCAGCCAATCACTGCTCTAGAAAAGATCAAATTCCTTTCCAATATTTTTTTCCTGTAGTGTATGGCTAAACAAATCATCCTTGAGATAATGAGCCAAAATTCTCTGGCACACTTACATGTAAGAAAATACCCAGTGAAATACTGTCTCCCATGCTTCGTGAAATTCTCTGCCATGCTTTGTAAAACATCTGAAGACGCAACTGCCTGAATGTTTCACCTACTGCACAAGCTTTTATTTTGCAAAGATTTTGGTCAATATGTCGGAAGGTTGAAGGTCAACTCATTTTCATGGGTCCAAACCAGGTTCTGTATTTCATTTTTTTAAAAAATGATGATCGTTAAGGAATACTCAACAGCAGGCGCTATTTGGAAGAGGAGGAACCGATACTTTTTATGGCTACTGATTTGTTACCGTGTATCGTGTAACTTTTTCACGTCTACCCTCAGTCCACAACCCAGTATTTTCGAAAGCGGAGTGTTAAGGCCTTAAGCGGGTGACAGCCTAGAGGCCTGAGTCCCTTGCAAAGGGCAAGCGGTGGCCGATACACTCGAGTTACGGATCCGGAGAGACAAGTTTTGGGCTCATCTCGGGGAGATGCTCCGAAGAGCGCGCCTCGCCCGCGCCGGCGCCCCGCGGTCGCCCGGCAACGCCGCCGCGCCGCGCTCGGCCCCGCCCCCGCTGCCATGGCAACGCGGCGGCGCCGGCGCGCGGCTTTGTGCGCGGTCGCCCCGGCCCCGCTCCGCGCGCCGGCCCCGCACCTGCGGGGTCGCGGCAACTTTTCAGACCTCAGCCTCCCAGCGGCTCCGCCCGGGCGCTTCCCCAGAGCCGCCGACCCCCGCCCTCTGTCGCCTTTGTTTCCGTAAAACTGTCCCGCGGGATCCCAGCCACCTGCTGCTCGGCGGTCCGCCCTCCAAACGCGCGGGGGAGGTGACAGCCGGCCGAGGACACGCCACTCACCTTCCTCAGCATTCCTGCGGCTGGCGGGGCGCACGTCCCTGCAGGGGGCGGCCGGCCCGCGCCGGGCTCAAAGTGCCGAGGAAGTCCCCGAGACGCCGCGCGCAAACTCGGTCCGGGGCGAGCGCCGCCCCCAGGGCCCCCGCGCGCCCCTCATCTGCACCACAAAGGGCGGGGCCCCGGGGGCCCCGCGGTCCCGGGGCGGGTAGTGCCGCCGGCGGCCGCCTTCCGGGCCGGGAGTCCCGACGGGCTCCGAGGGGCTGCCCAGAGGCCACACCGCGCCGGCGAGGACCCAGTCCCCCCGCGCGTCCCAGGCCGGCGGCCGGGCTGTCGCGCGCCGGTCCCCGAGCGGCCGGCGGCGGGTGGGCGCGGCCGGCGGGACCCGCGCGGGCGGCGCAGGGTGAACCTCCGCGCGGCGCTCCGCTCGCGCCCGCGCCCCGCCCGCCGCCCTCGCTGCTGCATATTCATAAGGGGGCGGGGTCGCTCCCGTCTCTCGAATCCTCGGGGCTGAGGATGCTGAGGGGGGTGGGAAGGTGGGATTTGAGAGGAATCGCTGAGAGGAACGGAGTGTGGGGAAGTGAGTGGTACCACACACGAACGCAGGCTTCCTGTTTCGCCAGTCGCGTGCGTACGCTCACGCTCACTCACACCCACACACTCACACTCACACCATTTCTCCCAAAGCCGAACTGAGCAAAGAAAATTTCAAGAAGCTCCTGGCTAAATGTCTTGGTCCTAATTATCGTATTTGACTACTTGGTGTGTGTGTGTGTGTGTGTGTGTGTGTGTGTGTGTGTGTGTGTGTGTGTTTGCCAAGGATTTTTAACAATGATTTTAACTGTGTGCTTCCCATACCAAAGAGAGCCATTGAAAATGTATATGTGCAGACCTCGGTAATTGCATGGATTCTATTGAATTGCATCATAATTGATTGGGGGGTTTTTTTGTCATAACAGTCTTTTATTTTATTTTTTAATATAATTTATTGTCAAATTGGTTTCCATACAACACCCAGTGCTCATCCCAACAAGTGCCCTGTTGATTGTCTGTTTTTAATGTGGCAGACCCCTCCACCGTTCCCCAAAACCCAGATTTTCTGATTTACAAACAGCCAATTTGCTAGCGGGACCCCATTAAAATGGGGCAAATAAAAATTTGGTAGGAAACTGAGGCCCGAGGAAGTTCACTTAGGGATCAGGGGCGGTCTGAGAAGCTGTAAACACCATTGGCGCTGAGCTATTACCCCTGCACATAACAAGCAGCCCTCCAAGATGGTTTCTCTTTCCTTCCAGAAATGTCCACCGTGAGAATCATCACTAAAACCCATCCTGGGATTCAGATCCATTCGACCACTCTCTGTACAGGTGGCTGCCTGAGAAAGGTGATCGGGACCGATGCAAAGGTTCTTCTGCCCCCGAACAGCCTGTGATGAGGCTTTCACCACCGGATTGACCCCTCTTTGTTAAAGTGCTATCTGTTAAGATATAAACTTGTTAGCTGGAAGAGGTCACCTGCAAGTAATACCCCCTCAGCAATTGCAGGTGGTTTGACCTATGAACTTCAGAAACCCACTCATCTGCAAACCCTCCTGGTGCCTGTCTACAAAGACAAAGACACGGCCCGGGTCCCTGCCCTGGGAGCCTAACTTTGAGTGCAGAGCAGGCTATAAACAAACGAATAAAAGTCAGGCAGTTATTATTGCTATAAAGAAAAATAAAACCATTTATTTTTTAAAAATTTTTTTTAAATGTTTTATTTATTTCTAGGAGAGAGACAGCGTGAGCAGGGGAGGGTCAGAGAGAGAGGGAGTCACAGACTGAAACAGGCTCCAGGCTCTGAGCTGGCAGTCAGCACAGAGCCCGACGCGGGGCTCGAACCCACGAACCGCGAGATCATGACCTAAGTGAAAGTCGGACGCTTAACCGACTAAGCCACCCAGGCACCCCAAAATAAAACCGTTTAGAAAGGCAGGTGTTAGAATCTCAGAGAGAATGGAAGTACCACTAATTCCCTGATGGAACCAGCTGAGACTAAGTCCCGTTTTTCTGATGGGGTTTTAGGTCCCATTAGTTATATTGGCATAAGGGTGCCTTTCTGAGTTTGTTCCCTCATCAGACAAAGAGCAGTCCTTGTTTTCAGCAGTTTTTAGAGCGGGCAGAGGACGTTGTTGTACTGATTTGGTGGAAACCGAGGCTCAGAGGACAGTGTTGCTGGATGATCGGCTATTGACAATAATTTCTCACTGAAGCCGCTAGCCTTAGGGCTTTGGAAGCTGCTTGATTATAGGATGAATTTTGCTTCCGAATTCTTGCTACTCATTTGTAATTAATTCTTTCCCCACAAAGGGACGTAGGATGTGGTGGGGGAAGACTGATGGCTACTGACGCACCCTCGAGCCCTCTACCCACGGGACCTCTTTGTCATAGCTACCACTAACCATTGAACAGATTCAAAAGAGGGTCCGAGAGGTCAGTCTCCTTGCCAGGGGCACACAGCACATTACGTGGTCAGGGGAGGATTACAATCCGTCTCTTTCAAAGCCCCGCCGGGGCCCACAGCCTTGGTCTCCTTCGGGGCACCTGCTACTTTTGGCAGCAACAAACCACTGTGAAGAAAAGGAAAAGATTCTCGTTTGCCAATTCTTTAACCGTAATAGAATAGCTGTACCGTTGGTGGGAATGCATCAATCCAGCCATCCTGGAAAACAGTATGGAGGCCCCTCACCATTAAAAATAGAACTGCCCTGGGGCGCCTGGGTGGCTCAGTCAGCGAAGTGTCTGACCCTTGGTTGTGGCTCAGGTCTCTGATCTCACAGTTGGTGAGTTCCAGCCCTACATCGGGCTCTGTGCTTGGGATTCTCTCTCCCTCTCTCTCTGCCCCTCCCCTCACTCTCTCTCTCTCTTTCAAAATAAATAAATAAACTTAAAAGAAATAGAACTGCTCTATGGTCCAACAATTGCATGACTTGGTATTTACCCCCAAGAATACAAAAATACTAATTCAAAGGGATACCCTCACCCCGATGTTTATAGCAGCATTATCTACAATAGCCAAATTATGGAAACAGCCCAAGTGTCTACTGACTGATGAATGGATAAAGAGGATGTGGTACACACACACACACACACACACACACACACACGCTGGAATATTATTGGCCATCAAAAAGAAGAAAATCTTGCCGCTTGCAACGACACGGATGGAGCTAGAGAATATTATGCTAAGCGAAATATGTCAATCAGAGAAAGACAACTACCATATGATTTCACTCATATGTGGTTACGAGAGGGGAAGCGGGGGTGGGGTGGGGAATAGGTGATGGGGATTAAGGAATGCACTCGTACTAAGCCCCAGGTGTTCTATGAAAGTGTTGAATCACTCCATTGTATACCTGAAACTAATATTACAGTGTACATTAACTGGAATTCAAATAAAAACTTAAAAAATAATAGCAGTAGTGTGTGTTTATTTTCTTACGCAAAAATAAAAGGAGGATACGACTTCCAGCTCCTGGGAATCAGCGGATGTATCTTGGGTCATAGCAGCGAGTTAGAGAGAGGAGCTGTACCCCAGCTGCCTGTCCCCCACCCCCCAACCCTGACAGGTGCCAGGGAGAAACACTTCCCACAGCCCAGGGGAGGGGGGTGAGCCTGGGTCACAACTCTGGGCATCAGGGGGTAGAGCAGAGGACACCCTACCCATGGTCCTCCCTGGCAGCCTGCTTCCCAGAGGGGCCTGGGCAGCCCTTCTGTGGGGTGTCCACTGGAGGCTGCTTCCCCACAAAGCAACCCCACTCACTACCCGCATCCCAAACGTAAGAACACGGAAGACACCCAGATGTCTTTACACCAGACATTGTCAGAGTCCAATGCCTAGAAATAGGTCTTTTGAATAGACCCAGAAGGAGAAACTGTGGAAATCTTCCAAGGTTCCCAAGCAGTTTTTAGGGCAATCCCTCCATTTGGGATGAGGCTTCAAAATGCATGACAGTAAGGGATACCCTCACCCCGCATTAGATGCACCAGAGAAGTCGGAAAAACAAAACCGTACGTCAATGAAAAGAAAGAAGCGTTTGGAAGATAAAGTTGCCCAAGGGAAGGGTTCTATTTAAATTAATGTGTGCAGATCTGAGAAGAAACCTCTTGAATGCTTCACTTAGACTGAGAAAGAATGTAATTTGCCTCCTTCTTTTCTAGGTTCAAAGCTGCATCTGTAGTTCACTCCTCGAAGCATTTGTACTTTGTTTTACGGGGTGATGTTATTTAAAGTAATATTTTCTGGGGCGCCTGGGTGGCTCAGTCGGTTAAGCATCCGACTTTGGCTCAGGTCATGATCTCAGGTTCGTGGGTTCGAGCCCCACGTCAGGCTCTGCACTGACAGCTCGGAGCCTGGAGCCTGCTTCAGATTCTGTGTCTCCCTCTCTCTCTGACCCTCCCCTGCTCTCCCTGTCTCTCTCAGAAATAAATTTTTAAAAACATTAAAAATTTGTTAAAGTAGTGTTTTCTGCTATATGTGTTGGAATCCATTTTTACTTTAAACTTTTGGAAACTCTAATGTTAGCTGTCAGCATAGCCTGAATGAGTCTGTTTATTGTTTTATTAAAATCACGCTTTGGTCCGGAAAGAATTTTAGGTGGCATATATAAATACATCCAATCCGATAGAATAGGAAAGAGAATAAAAACAGGCAGATGAGGAAAACATAACACAGGGGAAATGAGAACAGAAAAGACAAACAGGCATTCGTATATTTATATCTATGTAAATTCATACAATTATATCTGTTTTCATCAAAACTCTTTTAGAACTAACTCTGAAAGCCATGTAAGCAAACCATGCAAAAATGAATCTTTAGGCTATTTAAAATAAGTAAAAAGGCATGATGTATTTCATGAAAAACTGTATTACATTTGGGGGGTGGAAATGGAACTGTGATAAAGCAAGAGATCTAGAAGTTTCCTGAGTGCAGACAATTAAAATTATTTTTTTACATTGTACATGTTTGTAAGATGTAAATTTTTATAAAATTTTTTAATGTTTATTTTTGAGAGAGAAAGAGTGCAAGCAGGGGAGGGGCAGAGAGAGAGGGAGACACAGAATCTGAAGCAGCTCCAGGCTCTGAGCTGTCAGCACAGCAACAGCTGGCAACAAACTCTGGGGTCATGACCTGAGTCGAAGTTGGACGCTTAACTGACTGAGCCACCCAGGAGCTCCTATACACTTTTGGAACATTTACTACATTTTCTTTCATGATGATAGGAGAAAAATGGAATATACCTACACTATGTGAGTGTGTGTGTGTGTGTGTGTAACTGTTTTTCCCTTACCACTAATGTCACTTCTGAGAGTAAATAAAATCACTTTAGAGACCCAGGGACAAACAAGTAAAGTATCTCCATTCCCTATGGTCTCGTCTACTAGACTAGATTGCTGGTTGGTCTTTCTTCTCCTTTATTCCTGGGAATGACTTTAACGAGTGTTTTCTGGGTGGACATTTTCCCCATCTCTCTTGAGGGCCTACTTTGAGAGCTCACTGAGGAACATTTCTTTTTTCTTTGTTTATTTATTTTTGAGAGACAAAGACAGAGCATGAGTGGGGGAGGATCAGAGAGGGAGGGAGACACAGAATCTGAAGGAGGCTCCAGAACCCGACTCCGGGCTCAAACTCATGGACTGGTGAGATCATGACCTGAGCTGAAGTCAGATGCTCAACTGACTGAGCCCCCCAGGCGCCCCTCACTGAGGAACATTTCTGAGGTTGGCCATGAATGTGTCTGTGAAAGCATTTAGAGAGCGCTTCTGGATTGGAGGTTGACCTTCACACAAAGGATTAGGAAAAGCTTGAAGTGGAAGAAAAAGGCAGGAGCAAGGGAAGCCCCTCCCCCATCCCCCACTCCCCACCCCCCCCATCACAGCAGAAGGAATCAGCAATGCCTGGGCCTCCAGGAAAGATGGTAATTCAGCCACAGCTCACAGATGGTGGCCGGACACTAACGATAGCCCCTCCTAGCATGCACTAAATGCAATAAAATATCTGTACACTTGTCTGGAGATCCTGAATCTTGTTATGGACACACTACTTTGTTAGATATTGTCATTTATCAAATTTAGTTAATTCTCAGCTTCTGGGATCATCTATGGTGAATTTATTAGGGTAAGGATTTCTTCTGCATTTGAAATACTCAGAAATGCACCGTGTACCCTTCCTGGATTCCCAAGTTAATACGCAAATAACGTTAGCCTAATTATGGAGGAAGTTCTTTATGCTAAGCTGCATACAGACGCAGATACAGGCTTTAGAATCTCTCCAAACTTCCAAATGCAATACTATTCCTAGGAATCGCTCCACTGTGTTATTGGGACCTGAATTAAATGAAAGGAAATCAAAGGGGGTGATTAATAAAGACTTGCTCATGTCTACTGTTCTAAATTCTTCTAGGCATCAAACAAGCATTTTATGTTGGGATCCTAATTAAAGTCACTTTTCATCATGTTCATTGTGTGCCCCCGAGAAATAGGCTCATAAATAAAACTGACAAGATCTGACAGTGTGATTAACCCCCGACGTCAAACTTGATCATCGTAGCACAGAATCCCGTTATGATATCCTGCTTCATGATGCAAACACCTCCTGGCCCTCAGTCTACCAGGTGGACACAGAGGAAAGAGAAACTAGATGAATAGAAGTTTCTTAGCAAAATGCAGCCCTTTTGAAAAGCCCTTATCAATTATTAGTCAGATTTTCCCCAAAAGCATTAACTGTGAACGGCAATGACAAGGGCGCTGTGGCTCTTAAAAAAGTCATAAGAGATCGTTCTTCCTCACTTTGGCTTTGGCTCATTCGTGAACTTTACTGTGTAATTCTGTATGAAGTTACCAGGCACATGGGAATTTTTTAAGGCCATTGTCCATAAGGACATGAAAATATAATGAGAAGATAACATATAGGTGCAAATCTACTTCCTGTTACTTAAATTGTTGTCTGAGTGTGACTTTAAGAGAACAATTGGAAGGATTCTGTGAAAAATATCACAAAGATTCCATTTGTGTTACAAATAACAGTAAATTTGTGAATTGGAATTTAGATATAAAGACCCTCATTTGTAAGAACGAGAGGTTGCAGGTGTCTTTATGAAAGTTTCTCTAGATGCTAAGTGGTGAGGAGGCCCTCGGAGACCGTGAGGGACCCGCACAATGACACTGGACAGGGCGGCGGGGAGAAGGCCACCGAGTGGGACCTGGGACCCCGAAGAGCATGAGACACCATGGCACCAGTTTAGAAGGGGCCTCTGATCCAAGGTAGAGGGGGTTAGATTAAAGGACCACTATCGCCCTCGAGGGGTTGGGGGTTGGTATAAAAGGTCTTTAAGTAAAGACTATCATCTTGACCTAGACATGTGGCTGAAAGCAGTAGACAACTGGTGGTGGTCCAGGAATTGACACCATGGGGCCAGGGGTCAGGGCAGGGGGAGACTCAGACATATTCAGGGAACCTGGGGAGAGAGGAGTTGGGCTCAGGGGGACGGATGGGGAGGAAATGGAGAGGTGGCTCAGAACCCCATGGCTCTCCACCGGCTGCTCCAGGCCACAGGGTCTGTATTCCTCAAGTTCAAGTATCACAGACACAGGCAGGCACCTCGCTCTTCACCAGCGTAAAATGGCAGCCTTATAAGGGCTGGAAACAGCCCCCAGTTGGCCCAGGACAGTTTGCCTGTAACCACGAGGGAAGGTAACCAGGCTGTGACTGCACCCCTTCCCGATACCCGGCACCCTCACCTTTGTTCAGCTCTCTCAATATGCGCATCTTTGTGACACAGTTTACCTCTTCCTCTCCTAGCTTCCTTCAAATAATCGATGTGCAAGCATCCTCAGTTGGCTTATTTAGAGCGTTTCTGGACCGGTTCTATTTTCAGCCTGTGCATATTTTTGGAAATCATGAGTTGTAGCTTCTTTACAATCATTGTAAAATGTGAAATCCCTCCTCCCCCTCCCCTGCTTGCCTTGATAGGACATTAGCAGGTCAGGGAGTGCACCCTCCTTCAACACTCTGCTTACTGCCCCCCCCCCATTCACTCATTCGCTCCCTAAGCATTGGTTTGCCACATGCCACTTGCGGGGTTCTGTGCCAGGCACGGGAGAAACTAAGCAACGTGCTTCCAGCTCTCGAGGAATTCAGAGAGCAACGGTGGAGACAGCTGGGAAACCTGACCCTGTAGCTGGAAACCCAGCAGGAGCGTCTGAGCAGGGTGTTCTAGAAGCAGCAAAGAGAAAATAGTATGCGATGCCTCATGAGTTTGCCCGCCACTTCCACCCTAGATGTTTTAGACCTCGATGGTCTTGTATTTCTCTTTTAGTTTTTCATGTAAAGAATCTATCTTTTTATCCAGCCCCTTATGAAAGCTTCTTTCGACTCGACCTTTTTTTTTTAATGTTTATTTATTTTTGAGAGACAGAGTGTGAGTGAGAAGGAGCAGAGAGAGACAGAATCTGAAACAGGATCCAGGCTCCGAGCCGTCAGCACAGAGCCCGATGTGGGGCTCAAACTCACAAGCTGCAAGATCATGATCTGAGCTGAAGTCAGCCGCCCAACCCACTGAGCTACCCAGGCGCCCCTAGACTCGACTTTTTAAATGCACGATTTGTTATATCTTTCTTGTCATTTGACTTGAAATGGAAGAACCTTTCAACTGTGGACACAACAATATAAAAAGTTAAGAGATAGTGCCCTCCTGGTATTTCGCTCTTAGATATCAATCTAATATATACTTTTGCAACACGCACTGTAGAACTGATCTTGGTTTCTTTTGAAAGCCTCTTGAATTGTAGATGTTGAGAACCTAGCACCCTAGAAAAGCTCTTTCCTTCCTAAGAGCTGATTGGGTGTGTGTGTGTCTGGATGTGTATTTCTGTCTGTCTTCTTGGTGTGCCGAGACTGACGTTGGCTAGATTCTTTCACAAATACTAAATCAACTTCCTGCGGCGTGGAACCTGACGCGGGGCTTGAACTCACGGGCTGTGGGATCATGACCCGAGCCGAAGTGGGAGGCTTGACCAACTAAGCCACCAAGGCGCCTCTACCTTCAACTAACCCTTAACTTCACACAGCACTTTTACACCAAGAGTACTGAACTAGGAACTGCTTATCCCTGCCATAGGCTCTCCTCCCAGGCTTCTACTGTGGGAGAGAAACTAGTCAACACTGAAATAGGTACAATGAACTCTTTTCAGGTTTTTCCACCCTATTCTCGTGGTATTTATTAATTATTTTGGTCATCATTGAAACACCTTTGCTTGAAAAACCTTTGCTCGTTTTAAAACATAGAATTAAGAAAATTGTATTTACTATTTGAATTTTTCCTGAAAAGTAAATAAAATATACAGTAACCAATCTCAAATCAATCAATTAACAAACCTCCTGCCCAAAATGTGTAACTTAAGGATGGCGTTTGTGACAGCTAACATTCTTTTTTTTTTTTAATGTTATTTATTTTTGAGAGAGAGGGACAGAGCGCGAGCAGGGGAGGGGCAGAGAGAGAGGGAGACACAGGATCTGAAGCAGCTCCAGGCTCTGAGCTGTCAGCACAGAGCCCGACGCGGGACTTGAACTCACAAATCATGAGATCATGACCTGAGCCGAAGTTGGATGCTTAACCGACTGAGCTGCGCAGACGCCCCAACGTTCTTAAGAGGATATATGTTTTCTTGTAACAGGTTTGAGTGGATGTAAAACATACCAGTGAGAGGCCAGTGGGAAAAATCCCAGGGTTACCTAGAGCCAAGCAGTATAGTGTCGGCAACTGACTGGTTTCCACTTTTGCAAAATGAAAGCCGCCCTGACGTTTGTGATTCCACTTCATGGACCCTGAAAGCTCTCTGGCTGCCCTGACAGGAGAAGGTTCCCGAAAGCACTCGATGGAGCGCTCTTACAATTCCTTTGAGCCCCTTGCTCGGAGGCGTTGAGAGCCACCGACGGTATTCCTGCCGCATCTGCAGACCCGCCACAAGCCTCCTTCCGGAAACTAAGAAATCACGCCCTAGAAACCAAACCCTCTCCCACCTCTGTCTTCCAAGAGCACAGAAGGCTACGTGTTCAGTTAAGATGCATTTATGGCCTAAATAAAGTTCAAGCAATGAAACTATAAAATTAAACACATTGACTCATGCCATTTAACTGGCTATCTTAATGCTTTTAGTCCATTTGCCTACACCAACATGTTCATATTTATCTTTTCCATCCCACTTACAGCCACCGGACGTATTATACGTTTATCTTTTTGTTCACTGCCTCTCCCCCCGCCCCCCACACTAGAATTAAGCACCAGAAAGACAACTTTGTGTCTATTTTCTTCTGTTATCCTCTGCCTCCTAGAATACTTGATAACTGCTCAAAAGTATTTATTGAATGAATTCTGAATTTCAAAATGTAGGACTTGTCCTTGAATCCTCACCGATGTATAAGGAGAAAGACGTTCAGTGTCTATGACGGTCCCCCATGAATTTAGAGGCTGTTCAGAAAGAAAGATGCTGAGCAGCCAGCGGACATGCACTTTTGTTTTCTAGCTGGGGTCCCCAGTTAAGGAAAATACCACCAGTGCAGACGGAAAGGTCTCAGAACAGAGGAACCACTGGAGATTCTCGGTATCTTAGGACCGGATTGAAAATCCGTGTGGTTTAATGGCAGATCCCGATCCCCGGGTTAAGACATCTAAGGAGACATGTCCTAAAAGGAAGCTGAATCTGATAACAGAGTTGGGAGCCATAAAGGTCATAGGGAGAAGATGGGGATGATCAACGGAGCAAATTTCAACAGCTTGGGGTGTGGTGAGTCGCAGATCAAATTCTGTCCAACTCGACGGTGTTCTGGAAGGAGCGAGCACGCCGCTGTGGACCTACTGCCCGGCCCCACCTCCCCGCGGCTCCAAGGTCCCCCCCACCCCGTCCAGGGGCTGGGGGACAAGGGGCCCAGCGCTCCCTGCTCTCAGGGCACTCCCCACCCACCCCCCACCCCGCCCCCCACCCCCCACCTGCCCAAACGGCAGGGAAACATGGCTGGGGTGGGGGGGCGAGGCTGAGGTGAGGCTGGAAGGTGTTGCTGGACCGCTTTGTGCGAACAGCGTTCCCCCGTGTAGACAGCCTCAAAGCCACACCTGAGTCCCAAGGAGGGGCAGGAAACGGATTTGGATGCAGAAAGCCGCAAGTCCAGCTGGGGGACTGCAGTGGCTACTGAGCGACAGTGCGCACCCAGTCGTGCCTTCCTTGCCCCCAACCCAACACCCCAGCGGCCTCATACTGCCCCTCTTCCGGAGCAGTGAGCCTCCTCCCTGTCTGCTTCTCAGCCAAGGGGGGAAGAGGTGACCTTGACCTCCTGGCTTGAGTGCGGCTTCAGTGAGGCTAAGTGGGCGGTGGTGGGACTAAGAGCCCGCCAGCCTGTCAGAATTTGCTGTGAGCACACAGCTTAGGGCCTCCCTGTGAACCTCCGGGGTGCTGAGCTCACTGCAAACCCTCTGTCAGGAAAACCCTTTAGCTCTCCTGACTCCCTGGCTTGGTTGAGCTTAGGACCACCGCCCTCCCAACCCGGGGCGTCATGCCCCTCGAACATCTCCAGCAAGGCTCCGCACAGCACTAATTTCACTGTTTAATGACCTGTCGGTGCACCTCTCCACCTCCCCGCTGCAGACTGAGGCGCTTACTAGAGGGCAGGAGTTACCCAGGGGTCACAGATCTCAAATCCGAAGGCGTTTAGTCCATGCACATTGAATGGTTGCATCAGAAGAGAAGGAGACACGTACGTGTGTTAAGAAAATTCAGAAAAACACCTTCCACCGAAGTTTCTCGAGGCAGATGCATCTGAACTATGCCATGAAAGATGAGGCTGGATTTGAGCAGGTGGAAACTGGGGAGAGGAGCGGGCTCTGAGAGGAGAGAGTGTGAGAAGAAAGCCTAAATGGGGTAGCACTGCTTGGCTCCTGCCTTTTGCCCCCTGAGCTGGTCTTGAGCAAGTCACTTAGCCCCTGTGTGTCCTCCTCTGAGATGAGAACGATGTCGGGTCTATTTCACAGTGTTCTGAGGATCAGATGAGCTAACCTTTGCTAAGGCTTAGAACAAAGCTTGGCATGTAGTAAGCATTTATGTAAATATCAGCCATTATTAATTCTTATGATCATATGTACAAATAAGGAATTCAGAAGAATGGAAATAGTCTGGAAGAGCCCCAGCTACTGCTGCTGCTGTTGTGTTTTTGTTGGTTGTTGTTGTTGTTGTTGTTTTTTGGTAGCCCAACATTCTAGATTTTTCTGAGTGTCACTTTCAGGTAGAGTATTCCATTGTTTCCAATCTATCCCAAAATTTTGTTGAGAACAAGAGGGTCATTGTGTCCCCATGAAGAAGTCACTGGATCTTCTTATTTAAGTTTCTAAAATAGTCTGTATTTTGACACCAAGCAAGGTTCCTCTTAATTTTATCCTTGATTGGAAAAAAGGCAGAGAACAGATCAATTATTTAAGCAGTAAACACACCACACACACACACACACACACACACGGATTAGGGCAATAAAAGAACCCAAATCATATTTCTCTGAAGATCACGGTTACATGAGATATATAAGCTGGCTAAATTAAATTGTTGCAAATCCCGTTTCCCTGTTACATTTTTTTCTTTAAATGTCCTGGTTGAAAAAAAATAAAAAAATAAATGTCCTGGTTGAGGTAAATCGCATTTGCGTTTACATGATCATAAACAATCACGAGAAAAAGATACTAATATAGAGTGACATAAATATACACGATTACACTAGTAGACATATAGTAGACAATAGTGTGTCTGTTTTCCTTAATTCTTTCAGTTAAACCCCTGGTTAGTCTAATTGCTTTGTTTTTTAGTCACTCATTTGTCAATGTCCTGCCCCTTTCTTCAGTTGTATTCTTTTAAAAAATAAAAGAAAGTTACATAATAGTCTTGGTTGCACCCCAGAGAACCATAATGACGGACCCCGAGGCCAGCGCGGTGAGAGGGAAAGCCAGTGCTGCGGCTGATCCAAAGCAAGAGGCTAAAGTCATGCTCAGTTCTGGCCCTGACCTCGTCTAGGTCTGAGAACGGAAACCGGATCTGTGGTGGTCTTGCTTTCCAAGTCTCCTAAGGTCTCCCGGAGCCCCGGGAGCTGATCCAGGCACCTGTCCCGGTTGGTTCCCTCCGCCCTGGGATGGGTACAGGCACCGGGCCCATGGGTCTCTACCCACCGCCCATCCCCCTCTGTCTGAAGCTGCAGAAAGAGAGGGCGCTTAGGTCCGCAAAAGGGTGGGGTTTGAAGGTCAGCAGGTCAGCCGGCAGTTACCAGTTTGAGACTTGAGGCCATTCCTTTGGTCTTTGATGCTCAGTTTCTCTTTTTCTAAAATAGATACATATGGTAAGTATCTTAGGGATGTCTTCCACTCCAGTGAGAAGTCAACTGGATAGACGCGGACAGGGGATCCAAGGAGAAGAGCAGCAAGGGACTCTGCAGGAAGGGCTGATGCGGGATGGCAGCTGAGTCCCGGGTGCAGAGGGCAGCCGGCCAGCCTGGAGCTGGGCCCCCGGCTCGCTGCCTGCCTCTGTGCCTACGTTACTTACCTACTTATTTAATTTTTTTCATGTTTATTTTTAAGAGAGAGAGAGAGCGCGCGCAAGTGCGGGAGGGGCAGAAAGCGAGAGAGACACAGAATCCGAAGCAGGCCCCAGGCTCCGAGCTGTCAGCACAGAGCCCGACGTGGGGCTCGAACCCATGGTCCCGAGATCATGCCCTGAGCTGAAGTCAAGTCAACAGCCACGCAGGTGCCCCTCTTCCTACTTTTAATGAGTAAACTACTGGAGGATGAGCCCCTGCAAAAGAAGGGACTAAAGCAAGACAGAGGGAGACCTGAGTCCCAGGGGGCAGGAAATGCACAGAGGGGACGGGCAGAAAAAGCCAGATACCGGCAACAGCATCCTGGACATTGTCACCCCAAGAGATGGAGGGAGACCCCGAGGAAGGTCGCGGCCAAGGAACCCTGGAACTCCCTGGCCTTGGGAGAGGCTGTTGGAGAGTATGAGGAAAATCAGTACTTCATGGATAAGCCAGGGAATTATTGACTTGCAGAAAACAGAAAGTAAGAAAGGAAATCATCCGAGTACACTAAGTATTTAACTGTAATGTGAGTAATAGTTGCATAAGCAAGGGCACCTGGGTGGCTCATGTTGGTTGAACGCCTGACTCTTGATTTCAGCTCAGGTCATGATCCAGGGTTGTGCCTTAAGCCCCACGTCGGGCTCTGCACTGAGCATGGAGCCTGCTTAGGATTCTCTCTCTTTCTGCCCGTTTACCCCAGTTGCTCTCCAAAATAAAATAGGGGCACCTGGGTGGTCAATCCGTTAAGCATCCAACTCTGGCTCAGGTCATGATCTCACAATTTGTGAGTTCAAGCCCCACTTTGGGCTCTGTGCTGACAGCTCGCTCGGAGCCTCGAACCTGCTTCCGATTCTGTGTTTCCCTCTCTCTCTTTGCTTCCTCCCTCACTTGTGGGCTCTCTCTCTCTCTCTCTCTCTCAAAACTAATTAATTAACTAAAAAACAAAATAAAATAAATTAAAATTTAAAAAAACAGTTGCATAATGCTTCCATTTGAGACTTAATCTATGGAATAATTTCATGACTCTTAGTTTCTCTGGTGTCACATCAACCAAGAGAAGTTCATAAAGAAAGGTTTTCTTGAAACCAAGCATTGTAAGTGACAAACGGGCGAGGGTAGGTCATCAGCCGGACGGGGGCTTCGGCTGCCTGCAAAGAAAACAAATGTATAAGAAGCAGCATGTTTGTGGAACCCCTGGCGGGGCTATCGGTGGAAGACACAACTCTTGGGCTCAGGGTTGTAAGTTTGAGCCCCACGTTGGGTGTAGAGATTAATTTAAAAAGTGTAGTACGTTTGTCTGTGTGCTTGTGAGCATGCCCGTGTAAAGGGGGGAGTAGAGAGGGGAAAGAAATTAAGAGAGAACTTGAGAGAGAAAGAGTTTATAAAACATTGACATCTCCTTAAACCTAATTCTACCTCTTTTGTTTTTGAATCAATCTTCTACTCTTTCTTGGACAGATAAATGTCCGCTTACTTTGAAGCAATCTTTTGGGGCACCTGGGCGACTTAGTCGGTGGCGCGTCTGACTCTTCACTTGGGCTGAGGTTGTGGTCCCAGGGTCATGGGATCGAACCCCTCATCAGTCTCCGTGTTGAGCGTGGAGCCTGCTTGAGATTCTCTCGCTCCCTCTGCCCCTCTCCCCAACTCATGTACTCTCTCTAAAATAAAATAAAAATAAATAACTAAATCTCTTAGCTGCCTGCCTTCAAATTCACATAGGATCTCTTCTATAAATGAGCATCAGAATCTTCACAAAAAGGCACTTGACCTCTTTCGTGCCCCAAACATTGTGACACAAAGTCTACAGGAGCTGTCACTCAATGAGCAGGCGATAAGCACAGCCAGGGGCTGTGTGTCCAGGCTCTGCACAGCCTGGGGCTGGCCGCACCACCGAGAGTAGCAATAGATGCGCTTCTGTCTCCTTGGAGCTTAGGACTGGTTGGAAAAGATAGATTCCTTAATTAGTCACACCAACAATTGTGAAATCACACCAGTGGGAAGTGCAGTGTGTGAGGGGACATGGCGCCTGGAGAAACTGGGAGGTGCTTTGAGGCAGAGCAGGGACCTAGGAAAGGCATCCCCAGGCGAGTGATGCTCCAGCGAAGAATCCCAGGGTTTCCCCGCGGAAAGGAGGGGCAAGCAGTGCTCATGACAAGGCCTGCAGCTTCTTTTAAGTCTTGAAGGAAGTTGGTGCCTTCACTGTATTATGTACCCCACGCCACTGGGGAGGTGGGTATGAGGCCAGATTTCAGAGCAAGAGACCATAAAGGGTTTCACGGGCAATGAGATTCAAGGTTATCTGTGCCCTGGGCACTCCAGGCGGTGCCACTCAGGGGAAGCCCTAGGGCTGAGGACAAGGCAGATGGAGAAAGCCAATGGTGGGCAAGGGGCCTTCTTGTGGTTTCCGTGGGAAGGAACGGGCGAAGCAGGATAAGCAGGCTGCGGACTGGTTTGCTATGTTTGGAAGTGGAGCCCTTGTGAAGTTCATGGTCAGTGTGACTATTAGAACACATGGTTTGGGGCTTTCTGAAGTCTCCGGATGGTCTGGGGGTGGGCCAGGGATTATTACTTGGGACCAGCTAGTGGCCATTTTTGTAGATGTTACAGCATGGAATTACAGACGTTACAAGTTTGGTTTTATTGTTGAGAGCGAGGTGACCCAGGAGAGGTGGGCATGCTCGGGGCACCAAGTAGACAAAGTCGCAGAGTTACGCTCTTCACTGTGAACTCTTTGAAGACGGCTGGGGAGGGAGGGGGAGGTGTTCTGAAGGAACAGTCCAGCGCGGTGTGGAGACGGGTCATGGAGGTTGTGAGTAGAGCACGGAGGCTGTTAAAATAGTTCAGGAAAGAGAAAGTTCCATTCCCATGTTCTGCCAAGCCCTACAAAAGAGGAGCCACCACATTCTAAGGAGGCATGAGCGTACAGAATATTAATCTCCCTGTGTGTTCGTTCCAGAGGCAAGACAGAGCTCTGAAAACCAAGACTTCACCCTTGTAAGGTTAAGAAAATGTGTATGCGATCCCCTTGCTGAACGTGGGGCTAGCTGCCATTTATTGATCCCCAACCATGTGCTGCTAGGATCTTAATATGTATAAAGGCTCCCGTCCACACAACGACCCAGCAAGGTCTTGTTCCTTATCTCCAATTTACCTATAAGGAAACACTTGGGGTGCCCTGGTGGCTCAGTCGGTTAAGCATCCGACTCTTGATTTCAGATCAGGTCATGATCTCATGGGTTTATGGGTTCGAGCCCCGCATCTGGCTCGGTGCTGACAGAGCTGAGCCTGCTTGGGAATCTCTCTCTCTGTCCCTACCCCCTCGCGTGCACATGTTCTCTCTTTCAAAATAAATAAATAAACTTAAAAAGAAAACACTCTGGGGGTTAAATTAAGTTGGCCAAATTCACATAGTTGGCTGAAACTAGTTTACCTCCAAGCTTCCACATTTTTCATGACCTCTCCATGTGTTAGTCGGGGTAAAATACATTAAGGAAAAATTTCTCTCAGAAGAAAAGCTTGCTCTTATGAAAGCATTTCCTTAGTAAATGTAAAAGTCCCTGATAAAGCCTTAAGAGAATTGAGCTAACGTAGTAATCCTTTCTATAAAAATTAAGGCATATTGCATGCAATAAGACACCCAAATCCTAAATGTGGTTTGCTAAGCTTTGACAAATATATACACCTATGTAACTGCCACCTTAATGAACACGTAGAGCATTTCTCTTACTTTAGAAAGTTCCCTCATGACTTTCCTCCCCCCCACCCAGAAGTGGCCACTATTTTGTATTCTGGCCCCAAAGATAAGTGTTCATGACTGTTGAGCTTTACAGAATGGAACCCTATAGCATGTCTTCCCTTGTGCCTGATTTATTTTGCTGAGCATAATGTTTCTGAGTTTCATCTATGTGTATTAGGAACCTCACCAATTTACTGCCGGGTTATAATCCTCTCTAAATGGATGGTTAATGGATTGTAGCAGGCTTTTGCATATCATTATTAATATCTTCTCAATTGAAAGGACTTCGTATTTTAAATTTCTCATGTTTGCTGTGATCTTGTTCTTTTTACACAACACAGACCACAGAATTGAGATATAAAATATCTTTCTCCTAGTCCCTCATCAACATCCTGACAATATCCTAGGCCAGAATTGCGAGCACTAATTGATGGGTTCAGCTCCCTGTTGCTGATCATTAAGGCCATCTGCTTCAAATTGTTATCTGATACGGAGACTAAATCTCCATTACAAGGTAAAGCTTCTATAAGCTTAGCTGATTGTTGACAGATTGCGAGAGCGGGAAGCCTCTGTGTGGATGAATTGCAAATGAAGGCAGATATACAATGAGGAAAGCTGAAACGTTTTGCCCTAAAAAGATTAAGAATGTGTTTTTTGGAAGTAAATATATATGCAGCTATTTAAAAGGGCACACAAACACTGACCACCACACATGTGCCAAATAAAAA
The DNA here is from genome assembly GCF_003009895.1 of Hyaena hyaena. NCBI lineage: Eukaryota > Metazoa > Chordata > Mammalia > Carnivora > Hyaenidae > Hyaena > Hyaena hyaena. The sequence continues at coordinate 4,981,391 of NW_024080643.1, read as the reverse complement.
CAGGATCTAAGAAGATTGTATGATCAGAAAGGACACAAAATCATCAGACTATCACCAGGAATAAAAGATCAATATATCACAGTCATCGTATTTATACATATTAATAGCAAATGATTGAAAATGATGCTTAAGAAGCAAATATTGTCATCTTGGAGCAACCACTAAAAACTAATGAAATTCGCTTGAAGGCAATAAATTAATTACACAGTATGCTAAAAAAAAAAAACATGTAATACGCAAAAAACCGGGTAAAAAAAAATCAGAAGTGGAGTAACTTAAAAAAAAGAGAAAGAGATGTGACAAATAGAAAAATGGCAGACTTAAAATAAGTCCTATCAAGAATTAAATGTAAGTAGGATTAGACACTCCAATCCAAAGACAGAGATTGGCAGATGGAATATAAAAACAAAACCAACCTATACGTGGTCTACAAAAGATGCTTTTTAAATACAAATATGCAAATGAGTTCAAAGTAAAAGAACAGAAAAAGACCCATCATGGAAACAGCAAGAGAAAGTCCAAGTAGCTATATTGTAGGAAGGAGTTTTATTAGAGCCAAAAAAGTGCAAAATGATACCGAGATCAAAAAGCAGAAATATAGGACATATATAAATGTTATGAACCTAATAACAGAGTTCTAAAACATTAAACATTGACGAAAAGGAAAGAAGGAGGGGCGCCTGGGTGGCTTAGTCGGTTAAGCGTCCGACTTTCGCTTAGGTCATGATCTCGCGGTTCGTGGGTTCAAGCCCCGCGTCGGGCTCTGTGCTGACAGCCAGCTCAGAGCCTGGAGCCTGTTTCAGAGTCTGTGACTCCCTCTCTCTCTGACCCTCCCCTGCTCACGCTGTCTCTCTCTCTCTCCTAGAAATAAATAAAACATTAAAAAAATTAAAAAAAAAAAAAAGAAAGAAGGAATAGACAAATCCATGATTTTACCTGGAGATGTAACCACACTCTTCCAGTTAATGACAGAACATGTAAACGGAAAATCAGTATGTGAAAAATTGACCAACACTGATAGAGTAAGTAGGCAGAAAATGAGTAATGATAGATAAAGCCTCAACAACATCACCAACCGACATGACCTAACTGGCATTAATAGAACACACCTCATGGCAATATATTCGTTTCAAGTGCATATGGAAGACTCACCAATGTAGAATATCTTGAGCCATAAAACAAATCTCAATAAATATAAATGTGATGGGATTGCTTCGAGCATCTTCTCAGACCACAACAGGATTAACCAGAAGCCAGTAACAAAAAGCTCTCTGGGAAATCCTCAAATATTTGGAAATTAACATGATTCTATTTTTATTTTTTATTTATTTTTTAATTTTTTTACTGTTTTATTTATTTCTGAGAGAGAGAGAGAGAGGCAGTGTGAGCAGGGGAGGGTCAGAGAGAGAGGGAGACACAGAATCCGAAGCAGGCTCCAGGCTCTGACCTAGCTGTCAGCACAGAGCCTGACGCGGGGCTCAACCCCACAAACCATGAGGTCATGACCTGAGCTGAAGTCAGACGCTTAACCAACTGAGCCACCAGGCGTCCCCTAAACATGATTCTAAATGACCCCTGAGGAAAAGAAGACATCAGAAGGGAATTGGAAAATATTTTGAATTGAACAAAAATGTAAATACAGTATATCAAAATGTGTGTGATACAGTGACAACAATGCTTAGAGGAAAGTTTATGGCATTAGAATGCGTATATTAGAGAAAGAGAAATGAATAAATCCAATGATATAAACTTCTTTCTTAAGGACATAGTAAAAGAGCCAATTAAACCCAAAGCAAGTAGAGGAAAGAAATAATGAAGGTAACAGTAGAAATAAAGGAATGTTATGAACATGCCAAAAATTTCAATGCCAGGGGCGCTGGGGTGGCTCAGTCGGTTAAGCCTCTGACTCTTGATTTCAGCCCAGGTCATGATCCCAGGGTAGTGGGATCCAGCCCAAGTCAGTCTCCGTGCTAAGCTTAGGATTCTCTCTCTCCCTCTTTCTCTGTCCCTCCCATACCCGTGCTCTCTCTCTTTCTCAAAAAAAAAAAAAAAAAAAAAATCAATGGCATATGAAATATACAAACTCCTCAAAAGACACGAATTATAAAATCAGACTCAGGGAAAACAGAAGACATATAATAAATAAAATGCTAAAATTTCCAGCTGATTTTATGGTAATTCTATCAAACATTTGAGGAATAACTGATACCAGTCACTTACAAATTACATCAGAAAAAGAGGAGGTGGGGCGCCTGGGTGGCTCAGTCGGTCAAGCGCCCAACTTCGGCTCAGGTCATGATCTCACGGTTTGTGGGTTCAAGCCCCCTGTCGGGCTCTGTGCTGACAGCTCAGAGCCTGGAGCCTGTTTCAGATTCTTTATCTCCCTCTCTCTCTGACCCTCCCCTGTTCATGCTGTTCATGCTGTCTGTCTCTCTCTCTCAGAAATAAATAAAGCATTAAAAAATTTAAAAAAAAAAGAAAAAGAGGAGGAAATACTTTACTGCATTATTCTGATTTAACACTTAACAAAGACATAACAAGAAAAAAACTAGACACCAATATCTATCATGGACATAAGTGTAAAAACCCTTAAGGAAATATTAAGAAAAAACTGAACCCAACAGTATATTAAAAGAATCATGAATCATAAACAAATAGGGTTTGTCCAAGAAATGTAGTATTTGTTTAATATATGAGAATCAATTAATGTAATTTATCATATTAATAGAATAAACAACAAAAACTACATGATCATCTCAACAGATGCAGAGAAAGTGTCTGACGAAGTTCAACACCTATTCCTTTTGTATTTTATTTTATTTTTATTTTTTAAATATTTTTATTTATTTTGAGAGAGAGAGAGAGCAGAGGCGGAGAGAGAAAGGGAGAGAGAGAATCCCAAGCAGGCTCCATGCTGTCAGTGCAGAGCCCACCATGGGCTCAAACTCACAAACCATAAGATCACGACTGGAGCCAAATCAAGAGTCAGACACTTAACCAACTGAGCCACCCAGGTGCCCCTCAACACTCTCAGCAACTTCAGAAAAGAATGAAATATTTTCATCCTTGAAAAAGAGCATCAATGAAAACCTTAGCATGAACATCATACTGAATGTCTAAAAAGTAAATGCTTTTATCCTAGAACATGAACGAGACAAAGATATACTCTCTTGCAACTTGTATTTAGCATTATTATTCAGCTGGGGGTCCTAAACAGGTGACTAAGCAAGAAAACATATAATAGAAAGCATAGAGTTTGTAAAAGAAATAAAACTGTATTTATAGTCAACAGATCACATATGTAAAAAATGCTGAGGTGGGGGTGTACGGGAGCCTTATTTGGTTGAGCATCTGACTCTTGATTTCGGCTCAGGTGAAGATACCAGGGTTGTGGGATCGAGCCCCGAGTGGGGCTCTGCACTGAGCACAGAGTCTGCCTGAGATTCTTTCTCTCTCTGCCTGTCTTCCCCCTCCACTTCTCTAAAATTTAAAAAAAAAAAAAAATCCTGAGGGAATATACAAAATCTACTAGAACGATAAATGAATTTAGCAAGACCCCAAGATAAAAGATCAGTATGCAATAATCACTTTATTTCTATATATTAACAGCAAACAATTAAAAATGACATTTAGGGGCGCCTGGGTGGCTCAGTCGGGTGAATGTCTGTCTTCAGCTCAGGTCATGATCTCACAGATCATGAGTTCGAGTACCACATCAGGTTCTGTGCTGACAGCTCAGAGCCTGGAGCCCGCTTCACATTCTCTCTCTCTCTGCCCCTCCCCAGCTCATGCTCAAATAAATAAACATTAAAAAAAATAAACATTAACATTTTTAATAAAAAACTGACATTTAAAAACAATACATTTACAATAAAAAAAATCTTTAAAAATAAATTTAACGAAAGGTGTAGAAGACTTTTACAATGAGAGAAATTAAAGAAGACCTAAATAAACGGAGAGATAGGCCATGTTTAAGAATTGGAAGATTCAATATTGAGATATCAATTTTGCCCTAATCAGTAGATTCCATGTAATCTTTCTTTCTTAGGTAAGTTCTACACCCATCATGGGGCTTGAACACACAACCCTGAGGTTACAAGTTTGATGCTCTACCAACTAAGCCAGCCAGGTGCCCCAGATTCAATGCAATCTTAACCAAAAACACAGCAGGCATTTTCTTTTAGAAACTGACAAGTGGGTTCTAAAATTGACATGAAAATGCAAAGGACCTAAAATAGTCAAACAATTTTAAAAACAAGAAAAAATTTGGAAGACTTAAACCACCTGATATCAAAACTATAGTGATCAAGAGAGTGTAATATAGGTATAAAGAAAGGCCCACCAATCAGTGGGAGAGAGTAAAGTCCAGGAATAGATCCAAACATATACAGTCGATTGGTTTTTAACTCAGGTGTCCAAGTACTTAAATGATGGAAAGGATAATCTTTCCAACGAAAGGGCATTGGAACCGGGCCGTACCGTCCATACTGGGGGGAAAGTCTCGACTCTTTTACCACATGCAAAAATTAACTCAAAATGGATCACAGACCCAAGTTTAAAAGCTTAAGTCTTAAAACCTTTAGGCAGAAAGCATAGGAGAAAATACTTGTGATAACTTATGAAGACATTAAGGCACAAGACAAAAGAAAAATATTGATAAATTAGTTTTCATGAGAATGAAAATCTTTTCCTTTTTTAAAAGACTCTCTTCAGAAAATAAAATGGGGGAAACATTTGCAAAACATGCAACAAAGGGCGTGTGTCCTGAACATATAAAGAACTATTACAACTTACCAATAAGAAGATACACAGTTGAGCTAAAAAATGGACAAAAGATTTAAATGACACTTCATATGGGGCACCTGGGTGGCTCAGTTGGTTAAGCATCTGACTTCGGCTCAGGTCATGATCTCACAGTTCGTGGGTTTGAGCCCCGTGTCAGGCTCTGTGCTGACAGCCAGCTCGGAGCCTGGAACCTACTTTAGATTCTGTGTCTCCCTCTCTCTCTGACCCTCTCCTGCTCACGCTTTCTTTCTCTCAGAAATAAGTAAAACATTAAAAAAAAAATTTAAAAATAAACAACACTTCATAAAAGTATATATATAAAAGGCCAATAAGGAATGAAAAGATGTTCAATGTCACAATAACATCAAGTTATCAAAGAAATGCAAATTAATACAACAAAGAGATACTGCTATGTACTTCCTAGAATGGCTAAAATTTAAAAAGCCTGACAATATCGAGTATCTGCATGGAGATGAAGCAACTCGAATTCTCACATATTGCTAGTGATTATACTATAATGATATATCCACTTGATATATCATAGGTCATATATCATACATCAACAAATTGGTGCTTTCTTAAAATGTTCAACACACACTTAATATTCATCCCAGCAATTCCACTCTTAGCTGTATAACCAAGAATGAATACATATATCTACACACAAAGATACTGTATGCAAATGTTCATAACAATATTATGCTCAATTGCCCCAAACTGGAAACAATATATTCATTAACTAGTAAATAGGTAAACAAGTTATATATCCAGACAATGGAACACTGCTTGGTAATGGACTACTGATACCTGCAAAAAACATGGATGAAATTCAAGAATATGCAAAGTGAAGGAAACCAGACACAGAAGCCAAAAATTTTTGCATTTGTATGAAATTGTAGAGAAGGCAGAAAAACATAGGGACGAAAAGCAGTTCAGTGGATGCCTTGGGCCAGAGCTGGAAAAATGGAGTCACTGTTAAGAGAACATGGAAGAATTCTGATTTTGGCAGGGCTTGCATAACTGTATCCATTTCCCAAACTCATAGAATTCTACTCTTAAGCTCTGTGAATTTTATTGAATGGCAATGTGTCTCAAAAGGTGCAAAAAAAAAAATCCACATGCAAAAAATCAGTATCTTTTCTTTTCTTTTCTTTTTCAGTATCTTTTAAATGTAAAAAAAATCAGGCAGTAGAAGACCCAGTGGAAGAAAAGACCAGATGTTGGATACCCTGCCTGCCCTCCAGATTCATTCTCCACCTGACTGCTCCCTGTTCTCTACCCAAATAGGCTTAATTAATCATATTGCCTATTGACTATATCAATGGGCTCTTTCACCCTTTTGCCTCTGGTTGAGTTTGGCCAATGGAAAGCTCCAGCAGGAGATCTGAAGGAAAGGATTAGAGGGAAGTAGCATATTTTTTAATGTTATTTATTTTGAGAAGGGTGGGAGGGGCAGAGAGAGGGAGAGAGGGAATCCCAAGCAATCTCCACACTGTCAGCGCAGAGCCGGACCTGGGGCTCGACCTCACGAATCGTGAGATCGTGACCTGAGCCCGGATAAAGAGTTGGATGCTTAACCGACTCAGCCACCCAGGTGCCCTGAGATAGCATTTTCATTTCCTCCTCTATCACTGTCCTCTCTGCTGGGACCACAGCGGGCCAGTGCTGTCCCTGGGGTAAGGACAGGACTCCTATCTTGAACGGGAGCTGTGTGTATGGGTTACGGCAACTCCTTGCCCTCTACCCTGCATGCCCGGGTGTGAAAATGAAGGACCTTACAACTGCTGTTACTATCTCAAAGGTACTACTCTGCTCTCTTTCTTCTTCTATACCTTGCCCACATATTTGCAAATACCACTTTTCTCTCAATTTCGCTCCTCAAGTCATCCAACTTAAATGGCGTCATTGGTTTTCTTAAGAGAACCCTTACTGATACAGAGTTCACACACAGCAGCAACAAAAAATAATAATTCCACTGGAATTAACAAACTAGAAATTGCAGGAGTCATGTAAAAATACTTCAAAGTCAACAACAACAAAATACTTAAACAAATGGAAAGATATCCATATACTGGAACAAAAAGACTCAACACTGTAAAGATGTCAATTCTTCCATAGATAATTTATCATTTTTTAAAAGATTTACATTTTTTATCTCTTTACCTAACCCAGGGCTTGAACTTACAACCCCAGGATCAAGAGTTCCATGCTCTGCCAAATGAGCCAGAGAGGTGCCCCATAGTTAACTTACAAATTAAATGCCAACAGGTATTTTTATGGTTTTGTTGCTACTACTGTTATTGCTTCATTTTTTACTTGAACAAACCAGTTTTAATATTCATGTTGAAAAATAAACAAATGAGAATAGCTGGGAGAACTCTGAGAAAGAAAAGCAAATGTTCACACATAAAATTATCATTTATGTCTTTAAAAACCCATGGGAGACCTATGTAATTGAACAAAAAGCCCAGAAAATATACACAAATACTTCTGAGACATTTCAATAAAAATTTCATCTGGCTGGCACAGCTGGTAAAGCAGGTACCTTTTGATTTCAAAGGTGGTGAGTTCAAGCCTCACATCGGGTATAGATTCTACTTTAAAAAAAAAATTGCATTTCTGGCACCTGGGTGGCTCAGTCAGTTAAGCTTCCAACTTTGGCTCAGGTCATGATCTCACGGTTCGTGGGTTCACGCCCCGCATCAGGCTCCATGCTGGCAGCTCAGATGTGAGCCTGCTTCACATTCTGTGTCTCCCTCTCTCTCTACCCCTTCCCTGCTCTTTCTTTCTCTCCCTCAAAAATAAACATTAAAAAAAAATTTTGTAATTGAATCTCAAATCAGTAGGGAAAAGGACTATTTAATAAATGGTTTGAAGACAACAGGTAGCATTCTGGGGGGAAATACAGTTGAATCCATGCAGTTTAACACACTTGAGTATAATTTCCAAATGAATCAAAGATTTAAGTGTAAATGTGGACTCAAAAAGTATAAAAGGTAATTATGAGAGCACTTGTTATAATTGTGGAGTAGTAAAAGAATTTCTAAGTCTAAAAGACTACTTTAAAACCCAGAAGTAATACAAACTTTTAAAATCTTGTATTACCAAAAAATACCAAAAAAAAAAAAAAATGAAAGAAGAAGAAGAAAAAGAAAAGTACAGAAAAGAAAAAGAAAGGCTAACAATTCAATAGAAAAACGACCAGAACAATTAACAGAAAAAGAAATGCAGGAGAGTTTTAAACAGAGAGAAGACACTCAACTTTTCTCCTAATAAAAGAAATGCAACTTACAACAACACTGAGAATCCACTTACCAGGTAGGAAAACTCAAACCTGCAATAAAATATTCCCGGTGAGGCTGTGGGCGATCGGGTTCTGGCACGCACTGCTCTTAGGAGTATAAATTAGTACTGGCTCGACGGAGGGCTTTTGATGATATCTATTAGAATTCCACATGCATTCACTCTTTGATCTAGCTACTTCTTCCTGTATATTTACTCTGTAGATATATTAGCACAAGTGAGAAATTATGTCTGTGTAAGCTTTCTACCTCAGTATTGTTTTTAATAGCAAAACCCCCAAACAAACTAAACACCCGACCACGGAGAACCAGTTGAATACATTATGATGCATCTACACAGTGTAGTACTTTGCCTCCTAAACAAACACGGAAAATGTGCTGTGTACTCATTGGCATGAAGTTAATTGGAAACGCTAATTGAAAAAAAGCAAGGCTCTGAAGGACTATAGTGCGTACACCAGAAACAAAATAAGAATATATAGATTTGAAGTTGCTTGAATATAAACAAGAACGCTCTGAAAGGATAGGCAAGAAACGAGTCACAGTGGTTACCTGAGGGACAAAGGTGAGGGGTGGTCACAGTGGGGGGATAAACGACCGAGGTGGGAGGAGCTTGTCATCATTTATTTCTTCTATTTGGAACGGTGTCGAGCCCTGTAACGACATCCCCTATAGACAATTTTCCAAATATAAAGACATGTTATTCTTAAAAGCGAAACCCCAGAACGATGGATATCAGTATGTTACTTCAGAAATACTCCTTCACCTAACAATGGGTTCATCACATTCACTGTCCCGCACGTGTACAGTGAACGGCCTCTGTCCTCATGTAGAGAAAACAGACAAGAGCAGGTTTTATAACCTTTGCTTCCCAGCTGGGTTAATGGGATGTGATTAGATCCATTTATTTTTGGGCTCCTAACCCCTCTGACCCGTAAGAATTGCCCTGGGTATGGTTCTCTCTCTGCTCATTGGCTTTGAGTCTCCATATACACTGGTTTTCATAGCCTCAAAAGTGTGCGGTTCTGGACTTCCTTATTTGGACAAGTACAAAGGTGTGATTTTGTACTTTTCTAGTTTGACAAATTAATATACGCGGTTGCAGCATTGGCAATCCCACTGAACAATTCAACACCACTGACAAAAACAATATGCCATTAGTTTATCTTGACAGCCCATGTTTGATGCTTTTCATTCATTCATTCTCCTTCTTCTTCTTCTTCTTCTTCTTCTTCTTCTTCTTCTTCTTCTTCTTCTACTACTACTACTACTACTACTACTACTACTACATAAGAACCGACTTCATTCTGCCTTATTTGTGCATAGAACAGCCTTAAATTTTATCTGCAAAAGTATCTACGACTAGATGGTTCTCTACAGATCATTGGCTCTCTAGCAGATGAGCATTCAAACCTGTAATTGGTGAAAATCATGAAATAATAATAATAAAAAAAGTCTCCACAACAGGGAAGGGAGAAGAGCATAGGATATAGACAAGTGAATTTATTTTCCCTCTTATTTTGGAAACCATGGTGACCAAGAGATTTGATTAGACTACTTAATATGCCAATATAGACTCAGAAGCATCTTAGAAGAATATATCCCTTTGATCTATTCAGTTCTTTTTCCTACGAGGCAATATTTTCCCACAGAAGTCATTCTGTTTGCCAGTCACAATCAAGATTTTCTATAAACCGTAATACGATGGACAGATTGGCTGTCCAGGGGGAATGACCTTTTAATGCATGGTTTAGCCCTGATTCAAATGCCTTGGTCAGTGTCACGGCGCATGGGGTTACAAGCCTCAGAACTTCTGGGGAAATTTGAAAGTGAAGTTATAAACTAAATCATGGATCTCCGGCCCAGAATGTTAGTGATTCTATTCCAATTCAGCTCCACCCAAGAGGATAGACTAGGAGCGGCATTTTTAGAAAAATAAACACTAGTCTATACTCACATTCTTGTGAATCTGCTTTCCTATCCATTTACACATTGAAATCCTTCTTCTGTGCTGCCTTCTATGAAAGAAAAGAGCATTTTGCATCTGTTAATGAGGCAGAAATTCACCACACATTTGTAAATAATCACACCAGTTCTAGCACTAGCTTTTTTCAAGACTGCATTCTTAACATGATGACTGCATTCCTGAAAAGCTGTGTATCGATTTAGTTTTTAAACTTCTAGTGAATCTTATGTTAGTGAAGACCAGGATTTAAAGGAGATCTGTTCTGAATTCTTTGTAACGTGAACAGACGTTCCCAGCTGGTCTTCTTTGTAGGGCTGGACCTTTTTAGAAGAGTTTTCTTAAACAGAATTAGTTCAGATTGTCAATTACTTAGATATGTAACTACGTTAGGTCCCAAAATTAAGGCTGTGTACCTTTGAGTATAAACTTCATACTTAAGGTAAATTTCCAGCTGACCTCAAGAGAATATGTATTTATTAACATTAATTAATGTTATATATTATTAACACTATACATTGATGATATATTTTATATAGCTATTTTATAGTTATGTATTTATATAATATGTAAAAACAGATAGCATTATATAAGTTATAAAATAATAAAATAGCTATTATAAATTGAGCAACACTTTAAAAAATTATAACATAATTAATTTTAAATTCTATGTTAAAATTTTTTTCAATGTTTATTTTTGAGAGGGAAAACGAGAGAGAGAGAGAGAGAGAGAGAGAAAGTGTGAGTGAGGGAGGGGCAGGGAGACAGGGAGACACAGAATTCAAAGCAGGCTCCAGGATCCAAGCTGTCAGCACAGAGCCCAACGTAGAGCTCAAACCCATGAACCATGAGATCATGACCTGAACTGAAGTCAGACACTTAACCGACTGAGCCACCCAGGTGGCTTTAAAAAGAAAACTAATAATAAATAAATAATAAAAAATAAAGATAACTAATCAAAGATATAAGCACATGTAATTTAAAAAGTCTAATTGAATAGGTGGCTATGTCTGCTCTTAATCACCAAGATATTCACTTTCAACCATTTGCTGCACATGCTGCATAAGCTGCATATATTTAATGCATACAATACGAAGAGTTTAGGGGTAACTATATACTTCTAAAACTATCCACAGTGGAGGCCATCATTTATTCATCACCTCCAAAAGTTTCCTTCTGCTTCTTTTATTTAGAAAGCTACTTAACATAAAATCTACTCCTTACCAAATATTAAAGAATACAGGACAGTATTGTTAACTACAGGCTCCGTGTTGTACAGGAAATTTCCAGTGTATTCATCTTGTATAACTGAACCTTTGTACCCTTTGACCAACATCTCCCCATCTCCTCCTTCCCCCAGCCCCTGGTCAAAACCACTCTACTTTCTGGTTTCATGAGTTTGACTATTTTTAGATTCCTCATAAACATGGGTTCATGCAGTATTTGTCCTTTCCTGCTTGGTTTATTTCATTTAGCATAGTGTCCTCCAGGTCCATCCAGATTTCCTTATTTTTTAAGGTTGGATAGTATCCAATTCTATGTATATACCGTCTTTTCTTTGTCCATTCATCCTTCAATGGGCATTTAGTTTGCTTCCATCTCTTGGATATTGTAAATAATGTTGCAGTGAATACAGGCATACAGAAATCTCTTTGAGATCCTGACTTCAATTCCTTTGGATATATACCCATTAGTCGGATTGATGGATCAAATAGTAACTTTATTTCTAATTTTTTGAGGAACCTCCATACTGGTTTCCACAGTGGCTGCACCGATCTGCATTCCCACTGACAGTGCACAAGGGTTCCCTTTCTCCTTTGTCACCAACACTTGTTTGAGAATAGCCATTCTAACAGCTGTGAGGTGACATCTTGTGGTTTTGATTTGCATTTCCGTAATAATTAGTGATGCTGAGCATCTTTTCATATACATGCTGGCCATGTATGTCTTCTTTGGTGAAATGTCTATTCAGGTCTTTTACCCATTTTTTAAATAGGGTTATTTGGGGTTTTTTGCATTGATTGATAGGAGTTTTTTGTATATGTTGGATATTAACTTTTTATCAGGTATTTAGCCATTTGTTTTTAGTGTTCTAGTAGTTGTTTTTCATCCATCATAATTGTACAGTTGTTTCTTGGTTGATGAACCTTGCAATATAACTATTGACTTTCTTGCTATGATAGATGAGAATATGTTTTATTTATCCCTTCCCACCTATTCCTCTCCCTCTTTCCAGTACAAGTATCACTATTTTCATTCTTTAATTGGTAATAGAAGTTAATATAAACATTCATATTATATTATAATTATACTCAGTAATGTTACATCTGGCAAAATGCATAAAAGGATAGCCCACTTACGCCTTTTCTTTTGAGATGAGCAAAGGCCATGCCATTGCACCACAGAGAGACAAGTATAATCATGATTTAGCAATATGCTATATACAGAGAGTCACTATACATATAATGGGTGTGCATATACACACAAACATTGGCACATATTGTATATGTATGTAACCATACTAGTATAAATGCTATTTTTTTATTTTAACTTTTGGATTCAATCTAGAGGTGAATTACAGAGAATCTCACTGTGGTTGTATAAATTCTGTACATAGGGTATAATTATACTTCAATGATTTCTAAAACTCATAAAATCAGAATGTTTATATTTGAAAAAATACAAAAAAAGATTTGAGTTTTACTATTTATTCACTGAACAGATAATGCTTGATGTATACATTGTGTATATAACAACACTTCAACCCTCAGATGTCACTGGTTTTCAAGTTGTTAAATACCAGTTTACTGATGGTCTTATCAGCAGTACCTCACAAGTTTAAATATTTTCTTCTTCTGTTTTTTTAAAAGGGCTTATATCTGACATCTCTATTAGATTATAAGCATCTTAAAGACAAGAACTAGGTTTTGTATAGCAGGTCATTAAGAAATGCTTATTGAGGGGCGCCTGGGTGGCTTAGTCCGTTAAGCGTCCGACTTTCGCTTAGGTCATGATCTCGCGGTTCGTGGGTTCGAGCCCCGCGTCGGGCTCTGTTCTGACTGCCAGCTCAGAGCCTGGAGCCTATTTCAGAGTCTGTGTCTCCCTCTCTCTCTGACCCTCCCCTGCTCATGCTGTCTCTCTCTCTCTCCTAGAAATAAATAAAAAATATTAAAAAAAAAAAGAAATGCTTATTGGTAGGCCAATCAATATCATACCTCCTGAGGAATTTTATATACAGAATGTTCAAGCGATTAAATTCCGATAACATTTCTCAGAACTGCTGAGGGAACACTGATTTGAGTGTACAGAGCTATTCTAGGTGATGTGGGAGGTATAGAAAGAAATAACTTCCAGTCCACGATCCTAAGGTGCACCCTGTATGCTTGGATCGCAGACGGGGAAACAAATAACGTCTCGTACCATAAGAGAGGCATGAGCCGAGTATATAGGAGAAGGGCAGTTAATTCCAACAGTGAGATCTTAGGGGACTTTGTGAGTGAGATGGCGTTTAAGCTGAGCTTTTAAAGATGAGTAGGAGTTCACTGACGGTGAAGAAGAGAATGGGTGTTACAAAGTCTAGGAAATTTGACCAAAGGCAGATGACTGCTCACCAGCTTTTACAATCCCTTTCCTTCCATGGAATGCAGGTGTCCCTGGAAAATGGCTACTCTTCCAAAATCTGTATCTCCCAGCTTCTTGTTGCATCTAGAAATGGCATGTCATTGGCGCACAGCACCTGGGTGGTTCAGTCAGTTAGGCATCTGACTCTAGACTTCGGCTCAGGTCATGATCTCACGGTTCGTGGGATCAAGCCCCGAGCTGGGCTCTGTGCTACAGTGCCGAGCCTGCTTGGGATTCTCTGTCTCCCCCTCTCTCTCTGCCCCTCCCCCTCTTGCTCACATGTGCACATGCTCTCTCTCTCTCTCAAAATAAATGAGTAAACTTAAAAAATATGGATATAGCATGTTATTAGTTCTCACCCAGAGAATGGTAGTGGAAGGACAATGTGTCATTTAAAGCAAGGCATTAAGAAACAGGCATATTTTCCATTGTCCTTTTCTCCATCTCCTGGAGGCACAGCATTCCAATCCCTTAAGAGAAAAAGGAACCAGAGACAGAAGAATCTTGGGCCCCCAAGTCGCCCCAGGAAGAAAGCTGCCCACCAACTAGGAACACTTGCCTTGAACTGTCACAATGAACAAAACATACACTAGACCTCGACATCTGGACATTTCCACATGTAGTCAGTCTAAAGGCGGATGGAGTCATATTCCCTGGAATAAAGTTGCACCCAGGACCTGGAGGGAGAAGAAAGCATGAAGTGAGATATATGCAGGCTACAGTCTCATCGTTACAATACAGAACATTTGTCACACAAAGTGGGGGATACATCAAGAGACCCTTAAGACAGTAAGTTTCTAATCAACTGAAATGTTGAAGGAGGGGCGCTGGAGCAGCTCAGTCGGTTAAGCGTCCAACTTCGGCTCAGGTCGTGATCTTTGCGGGTCATGGTTTCAAGTCCCCCGTCGGGCTCTGTGCTGACAGCTCAGAACCGGGAGCCTGCTTTGGATTCTGTTTCCCTTGCTCTCTACCCCTCCCCCACTCATGCTCTGTCTGTCTGTCTGTCTGTCTCTCTCAAAAATAATAAATAAAATAAATAAATGAATAAATAAATAAATAAATAAAATATTTAAATAAAATAAATAAATAAATTAAACATTTAAAAATTAAAAAAAAAAAGAAATGTTGAAAGAAAAAATACTTATCTCCTTCACTACACATTTTCCTGAAAGTATATTATCCACTGGGGTAGAGGAGGCCAAAGAGCCATGGCCTAGAGGTTGAGAGCAAGAGGAGAAAAGGATAACCTAAAAGGATAACCCTCCACCCAATGCCTCCCTCACCTCCAGTCTGCAGCTGAGAATCCTTAGTGCTTAGTTTCCCTGGGGCAATCTTGCCCCTTACCACTGAGAGGGACTGGATAATTAAATGCTATGCAAAACTCTCTTCTCATTTCTAAGAGCTCACTGGGTAACCCCTGCCCAGAGCATCACTCCTAACAGACAGTACTAACAACAGTGCAAGGCAACAGCCACTGGGGCTTTCAGGGCAATGCGATTGATGGGCAATGGGAATTAATTAGACTCCCTGAAGGACACCAAAGTCCATGTAGGTGACAGGCCCACCTTCTGAAAGATTGGCCTGAAATCCAATCAGTAAATTAATGTCAAATCTGACCGTATCACTGGATGTAAGTTGACACCAGCCAGTTAACATTTAACCATTGGCCTTTAGGATCAGTCAAGGCAAGAAGAAGCTTTTAAATTAGTGACTAATCCACTCTTAAATCAAATGTCTGTTAAGACTTATACATACGACTGCACACAAATCTGTATAATTACCCACTATCCTGAAGCCTGCACCAATAATGCATGTTGGCACAAAGCACCCAAGGACGAATGAGAATCCAGACACAATTGGGATCTCCCACCTGGGTTGATAGCTATTATAATAAATAGTTAGTGTTTATTGTAATGATTTATGGGGAGCCACAGTGGTAAGCACTTTGGGTAAAAGAGTAATGAACTATCTCTCTCATCCTTTGGCTTTTACTTCCCATCTGAGGAAAATGGTGAGCCAACAATCAGCCTAAAAGAGACAGGCACTGAGAAATAGACCCAGGATCCACTTTGCCAAGGACATGTTTCTGCCTAATACATGGGTATTACTCTAAGGAAAAGGCTGTAGAGATTTTGAGACTAGCATTCTCTTATAAAAGGCAAGGAACCGTATGTATCAGAACGAGGTTTGTGTATCTGTTGGGTGATGAGCTTTTGGGGACTGAGTAGCTGGAAACCTGGGGCCTTGATCAAGGCTGAGCCTTGACTTCCTAAGCCTAAACAGGTGGAGCATGCCTACATTAATGAATTTAGAACACAGTGGAATGAGGTACTTTAACAGCATCAGTACAGGTATCGTGGGCTTTCTACCTCAGACTGCTCTCAACAGTATTCGAGGAAGGGACGCAACTGTGCTTTTAAGGGGCAGGAAGCCATGAAACAGCTTCCAGAGGAATTTATTAGAAAGATACCATAAGCACCAAGGGTGGGCACAGCACGTACTCTGAAACATACTTTGATATTTCTAACGTAATGCCAGGGTCCATTATTGTGGCCTATGTGAACTAGGTCCTGGAGCCTGACGGCGGTCATCAAGTACACAAATGGGAAGCAAGACGTTAGGAAGAAAAATGCCAATTGTCCAGAGATATATCACAGCATTGTAAAAGGCGTTATTTTCTTCTGATGCATTTTATAAAGTAGTTCATGTAACAAACTTCAAATATTGGCAGGCCACCAGATGTGTACCCAGCCACCCAAGCTGATATTTACGGATCTGCCGTCAAGAGAACAGAGGCCTACTTATGTCTAAGTACCAAAAGTTATAAATCACCTTAACAAACAGTCAGATAAAATATATCTATCATCTTAAAAGATAGCTTCAAAACAGAGGAAGATGAAAATACGTGTCTCAGAGCTATGATTTCTATATGACTCAAGTCAAAAAATCACTATTTAGTTTAGGTTTTTAGCGTTAAGACAGAGGAGCGTCTGGCTGGCTCAGATGGAAGGGCATGGAACTCTTGATCTCAGGGTTATGAGTTCGAGCCCCACCTTGAGTTTAGAGGTTACTTTAAAAAAAAGGCGTTAACGTAAATTTCTATTGTTTGGCAATAATAATCTAAGGGATGGAAAATAAAATTTAATGGTATTAAAAGTGTGAAAACTATATATATTATTAAAATGTAGACTAAATGAAAAAATTAAAGTGTTTTTTTTTTTTTTGAGAGAGGGAGAGGCTGTGAATGGGGGAGGGGCAGAGAGAGAGGGAGAGAGAGAATCCCATGCAGGCTCCATGCCCAGCGTGTAGCCCGACGAGAGACTTGATCTCACAACTCTGAGATCATGACCTGAGCCGAAATCAAGAGTTGGCTGCTTAACTGAGCCACCTAGGCACCCAAAATTGTTTTGAATATATTTTCCAAAAGGTTAGCTCTATTAAAATATATTAAAATTACTTATTACAACATAAAGATAAAATATAAATTACAGTTAATATCAAAGTTTTAAATTCAAAATTAAGCTGAAAATAATATTCTTTCCATGTTTTCATTATATATTAAGTATTATCAGGGATACATATTTATATATATATACAACATAGCTATAAAAATAAAGACTTCTCAGTCTATTGTTCACTTCTCATGTAGTTGTTTGTGGAAAGAGTTGATAAATGCTCCACACTGTATGTACAGACCACACAGACGCACGTGCATACACAGGTTTTAACATTGAAAAGTGGGGGCGCCTGGGTGGCTCAGTCGGTTAAGCATCTGACTCCGGCTCAGGTCATGATCTCACGGTTCATGGGTTCAAGCCCGGGGTCGGGCTCTGTGCTGACAGCTACCTCAGAGCCTGAAGCCTGTTTCGGATTCTGTATCTCCCTCTCTCTCTGACCCTCCCCTGCTCACGCTGCCTCTCTCTCTCAGAAATAAATTTTAAAAAACAGACAAACAAAACATTGCCAAGTGTTCTTGCATGAGGTCAAGTCTAGTGTTGGCCACATCCATGGAACCTTCCAGGTTCCTGAGGACACAGGTATCTGGGGAAGGTCACAGGCCCTAAGCCTCAGCCTCCAGGGGCAGGGTGGATGGGGGTGGGGTGGTGGGGGGTGCCGGCTGGGAAGGTAAATCTGCCTGTCTGTCACTGTCTGTCCGCTCCTGCGTGCATCTGAGCAATTCACGAGCACGTTCAGAACTGCTGCGGAAAGAAGGAAGACAGTGGACGAGCCGCACTGCTGGAAAATGGTGTTTTCTTACCCAAAACTGACTGCGGGTGTGCTGAGAGGAAACCTTTGATGAGTTTGGTGAACTTGCCTTTTATCATCTCAACGCTTCATCTCCCAACCCCCTTGCCCTCAATTCTTCCCGGGACTTCGGAGCAACGCCCGCCTCCAAAGTCAGCTACGGCACCCTCCAAACCTTCTTGACATTAAGGTGTAACAGGTGGCTTCTCAGGGCACCTGAGCACAGCCGGCCACGAGAGCAGATACGCAGGCTCATGGCTGCTGTCTCAGAGCTGAGCACCCCGGCTCACAAGTGCCGTGCCTTCCTTGATACTTTCATTGATGGGCAAGCGTCATACCTGTCAAGCCCGCTCCCTGTCAAGCCTAAGCAGGCACTGCCTAGACCATCACTGTGGCAGAGAACTATCATGCAAGCCACATGTTTCCTTTTAAATCTTCTAGTAGCCATGGTAAGAACTAAAAAGAGGGAAACTGAATTTTAACAGCTGGTTTTCTTGAAGCCAAGACATCCACATATCATTATTTTAGCATGTAATCAACATAAAGACTATCAATGAGGTATTTTACACTCTTTCCAAAAAAATCAAACTAAGATTTTATAATCAGGTGGTGGTTCCACACTTAGGGCACCTCTCAGTTCAGGCTGGCCACGGTTCAAGCACTCAGTAGTCTCATGAGGCCAGTGTGTGTGACGCGTTGGACAGCACAGGCCCAGACATCTACTTCCCGAACCCATTTTCTAGAACGAACGTCAATATCTTCTCACAGGGGATAATAATGGCTACCATTTACTAAGCATTTATTTTACCAGACGCCATAATAAGCATGCTGTGCTAACCTTCTCATTTCGTTCATCCCCCAGGTAATATTTCTTTGCCTATTTTAGAGCCAAGAAAACAGACCCGAGAGTAGTAGTTATACTGAGCCAGGAAAAAAGAGATCTCAAATCCAAGAGTGCTCACTCCCAAGCTGTGGATGCCATACCTCTGGGACACCCTCAGCTGTCTGCTGTCCTCAGATTCCCCAGACACACACCACAAAAAAAAGGGAATCAGGAGACAAGAAGTTTATTTTCACGTCTTCGCCTTCTACTGACTTATTTTCATGAGTTCCATTGTGGATTTTCCCTTCCTGGCTTCTCCCACCGAATACAAATGTCACTCCTCCCCTCAACCCCTCCCACCCCTCAGCGCAGGAGCCGGCTGAAATTCTATGTGAGGATTAATTTATTCCTAGTGTGGACAGCCAAGCATGTTGAGAAATTACATCCTGTTCTGACGCATGAATAATGAAGTTGGAATAAGGACACAGTTAGTTGTTCATTTTGTCTTAACCAGACAATTTGGATATGCAGCAGAATTTTCATCAGATTTATGGATCACGCCAATGTAAAAAAGAAAAAAAAGGGTAAACTTTGCAGGTTAGATCATTGCTCTAAGAGCACCCACCAAGGTGGAAATCCTTGATAGATTGTGCAAATCGATAAGGTACACAAAAAAGAAAGATTTCAACTCTCCTGCTCACCTCAACACTGGAAGACACAGGGAGTGCACAAATCTATTAATAGCAGTGAATAAAAAATACAAAGAGTTAGATTTCTTTCGTGTAAAGAATGCATTTATATATTAGGTACTTTTTTCTGCTGTGATTAAAAATAAAGGATTGTGTTTTGTTTTGTTTTGTTTTCTTAAAAAAAACCTCTCTCTTAGAGGTACATACTGAAGTAATTACAAATGAAAGTATATGATGTCTGGGTTTGCTTTAGAATAATCGGTCCCAGTGAGAGGGGCCATGTATATCCACAAGACTGACAAAGCATTGACAGTGGCTGAAGCTGGGACATGGGGTATATTATATTCTTCTTGTGTTTTGTATATGATTAAAATTTTCCATGGTAAAAAAAGCTTTTTAATTTTTTAAAAATTTTATAATGTTTTACTTATTTCTGAGAGAGAGAGACAGCATGAGCAGGGGAGGGTCAAAGAGAGAGGGAGACACAGAATCTGAAACAGGCTCCAGGCTCTGAGCTGTCAGCACAGAGCCTGACATGGGGCTCGAACCCAGCAACCAACAGATCATGACCTGAGCTGAAGTGGATGCTTAACTGACAGAGGCCCCCAGGCACCCCCATGATAAAAAAGTTGTAATGAACCAAGAGAAGAAAAAGTATCTTCAAAAACAGCCCTTCAGTGGCTTACCATTTCTACCCCTTTGTTTTCTGCCTGTTTGTATGATCATTGTCACTTTAGGGCAGGACCCCTCAGCCTCAGCACTTACTGACCGGTGGGTCTGGATAACCCTGGCCTCCATCCACGAGATGCCGGTACCACACGAGTGACCACCTCCCTCCCGCCCCCCAATCTTGTGACAACCGAGGCCAAAACATCTGCAGGCATTGCTAGAAATCCCGCGCAAAACCACCCCAGGTGTGCACCGTCACATGAGACTGTGAACAGTCTGAGGAGTGTTTTCAGCTTTGCGTTCCTGGTGACTAAAGCAAAAACTGGTACATAGTATCTAATAAACGCTTGAACGATTAGGTTGGAGATCATACCAGGAGCGGTAGGTAAAGCAAAGTAAAAAAAAAAGAAAAGAAATGTACAGAAAGCAGTGCTAGGTGATGGTTAAGTTTGGTGACAAGGCCATATAATCAGTTCTTGAGGAATAGATTAGTGCTTTTATAACAAATCTTTCTGGGGCTCCTGGGCGGCTCAGTCGGTTAAGCGTCCGACTTCCGCTCGGGTCATGATCTCAGAGTTTGTGAGTTCGAGCCCCGCATCAGGCTCTGTGCTGACAGCTTGGAGCCTGGAGCCTGGAGCCTGCTTCGGATTCTGTGTCTCCCTCTCTTTCTGTTCCTTCTCTGCTCAAACTATGTCTCTCTTTCTCCGAAAAACAAATAAAAACATTTAAAAAAGACATCAAAAAGGTTGTCTCTCTCTCCCTCTCTGTCCCTCTGTCCCCTCTCCCACCCCCCTGCCACTCCCCCATTCGTGCTTATGTGTGTGCTCTCTCTCCTTCCCCCCAAACACTCAGGAAACTAGAAATAAAATATATTTACAAGAAATCTAGAACATCACACTTAATGAGGAAATATTAAATGCTTTCCCTATCAATTAAACAAGAAAAGGATATCCATTTTTATTCAACATTACACTGGAAGACCTAACCTGTATAAGGCAAGAAAAGAAATTAAAGTATAGAGAAAGAAAAGAAAAAGCAAATCTGTCATTTTCATAGATGACATGACTACATAGATAGAAAAGCCAAAAGAATCCGTAAACAAATAGAAATAATGAGTGGATTCAGTAGGCCACTGGAGTCAAGGTCAATAGCTAAAACTTAGTTGTATTTCTAGTTACTGGTGAGAACCAATTTAAACGTAAAATTTAAAAACCAATGCTGGGGCACCCGCCTGGCTCAGTCAGTGGAGCCCGTGACTCTTGATCTCAGGGTTGTGAGTTTGAGCCCCACACTGGGTGTGGAAATACTTAAAAATAAAATACTAAGAAACCAAAAACAAACAACAAAAAAAGTCCGATGCTAATAATTCCCTTTTTTTATATATACCAATGTTGCCCTAGGTAAGGAATAAATAAAAATCAGGAAATTTTCCTCAAAAGAATTCCACCTCATGTTTGTTAGGATTATAGGAACATTCATTTTGAGGAGGACAGCCCACATATATTTAGCAGAATCTCAGTTAGGGTACTTAGGGATCTAAGAAAGAGTGACATTAGAATTACACACAGGGAACTATAAACATTTTTTAAATGCTTCAAGGTACTTTTATATCTCTTTCTAAAGCAATATTATAAAAACATAAGCTTTTCTTTTAAGATTTTAGTTTTAAATAATTCCACACCCAAAGCAGGGCTCAAACTCACAACCCCGAGATCAAGAGTCACATGCTTCACTGACTGAGCCTGCCGGGTGCCCTGAAAGATAAGCTTTTAAGTCAGAATATTATATATAATCTATCCACAACCAAAGAACTCTACAGCCAGGCTAGAGGTTGCGTTCACTTAAATTGCATTTGATATAGTTAGAACTATCTATAAAATTATCTATTAAACAAGCATGTTGAACACTTTCTATGTTCATGGAACAGCAATGGACACTGTGAGTCTAAGAGGTTTGTAAGCCTCTGTCTTTCACCCCAATGTCTTGTCATCTATTTGGGGTGATAGCACATGTACACAGCGATGACAATAATGAAAATAATAAATAGTTAACATTTATCTAGCACTTCTTTTTTTTAATTTTTTTTTAACATTTATTCACTTTTGAGAGAGAGCAAGAGCATGAGTGGGGGAGGGGCAGAGAGAGGGAGATACAGAATCCAAAGCAGGCTACAGGCTCCGAGCTGTCAGCACAGAGCCCGATGCGGGGCTCGAACCCACAGACCATGAGATCATGACCTGAGCCGAGGTCGGACGCACAACCGACTGAGCCACCCAGGCGCCCCATATCTGGCACTTCTTACGTGAGAGATAGTTTCCATATGTTATTTTCCTTAGTCTAGTCCTCGGACAACTCCAAGAGGTGGGTACTCTTATTTAACAGATGTGGAAACAAAGTTCAAGGAGACCCCACTGCACCCCAAAGAGAAACCAGGATCGGAATCTATTTTGTGTATTGCGAAAGTCTGACCTTTCAACCAATAAGTCGGGCGTGGTGAATAAAGAGCCAGGGCTCTGGCATCAGTTGGAAATGATGTGGATTCTAGAGCAGAACAGGATTGGGTGGCCAAGCAGAGAAAGGCGTTGGGCTGGAACTCTAGCGATGCGGAGCGTATTCTCAGAAGGCAGAAATAAGCACAGAGAAAGAGTATCCACACTGCACAAAAGCAGAAAATCGCAATGCTGGTTGGGGAGATAAAACATCAGCAATTCACAGATTCATGCTAACAGGGCCGGTCGGGGTCAGGTTACGGGGTAGCAAAAGTTAAAGCCTGAGTTTGAAAACTATCACGGTAGGTGCTAATGAATTAAAGCTTTGGAGCGGGTATACACGAAGAAAGAATCCTTTAGGATCAGAGTCCGATATGCAAAATGGATTGAAGATGGGGAGAAATTGGTTAGCTGGTGGCCCTTAGTCCTAGGTGCATATTACAATCACCTGAGCAGTTTTCCTTTCTTTTTGGAAGGCCAAGATTGAGGCCTCAGCCAGGTCCAGAGTCTCTGAGGTCAGGACCAGACATTGAATGTTTTTAAAGCTCTTCTAGATGATTCCCGTGTGGAACCAGAGCTGAGAATCACTAAGATTACTGCAATCTTGCAGTGTAAGCCTTTGAGCTAGGGTAATAGCAGGAGAAATGATCGAATGCCCCATATGTGATGGAGGCAGAAGGGGAAATAATAATATTTGGGGAGAAATTATTTTTAATTCAATTTATCTAAACTAAAACAAAAACAGGGGCGCCTGGGTGGCTCAGTCGGTTGAGTGTCCGACTTCGGCTCAGGTCATGATCTCACGGTTCGTGGGTTTGAGCCCCGCGTCGGGCTCTGTGCTGACACCTTGGAGCCTGGAGCCTGCTTTGGGTTCTGTGTCTCCTTCTCTCTCTGCACCTCCCTGGCTTGCGACCTCTTTCTCAAAATAAAGAAAGAAAGAAATAAACATTAAGAAAAAATTTTTTTTAAACAAAAACAAAAAGCAGTTCACCCACTTCTCTTACCCACAGTCCCCTGTCTCTGGTCACGACTAATCTGTTCTCTGTTACCTATAATTTTTTTGACAATGTATCATCATTTGTTAAGGCATAAGTCGTAACGCTATTTTGTTAATTGATCTTATATATTTTATTCTTTTTTTATGCCACTGTAATGGAGTTTGTTTTTTTTTAATGTTAATATTTTTATTCTGAGAGAGAGAGAGCACAAGCAGGGAAGGGGCAGAGAGAATCCCAAGCAGGCTCCGAGCTGTCGGCACAGAGCCCGACATGGGGCTCAGTCTCATGAACCGTGAGATCAGGCCCTGAGATGAAATCAAGAGTCAGATACTAAGCCGCCAGATGCCCCTGGAATTGTTTTCTTAATTTTATTTGCAGATCTTTAACTGCTAGTCTACAGAAATACAATTGATTTTTGTGTATATCTTTTGCATCCCACATAGGTACATACAGTTGTTGAGTCATTGAATCTTACATGTAAGATACAATTCATTTTACTGCATAAAGCTTACCTCAATAAAAAAATATGTATATATATATAAGATTTTAAAGAAAGTAAACAGGACTGGTTAGTTTTAGAATGAGATTGTTCTAATAACTGGAAATACTAAAGGTTTATATAATTAGACTGATTAAGGAGGCTCTTCTGGAGAGAAAGAGGCTGTGCTGTTCTATACAGCACAGCTAATGGCTGTTAATGGAAAAATAAAGTCATTCCATATTGATACTTCAGAGAGTTAGACGACTCCATAAATCAGTAACTATGGTGACAGAAGAACGCGTAGGCTGTGACTTGCATTACCCTGACAAGTTCCTCGTCAGAGCAATCTCACAAACAAAAAAGGCTTTTGCTTTCTTTGGTCATAATTGATGCATACCCAAGTCCCAGAATCTCCGGGCCCCGTACCCTCTCCTGTCTTTTCATCCTGAGGCACCTTGAGAATGAATAGAGCGCCTCTGCTGTCTCTTTAACACTGAGGCTCCGCTGGTTGATAATCACCAAGAGGAGGTTTCAGCTGTCAATCAAACAATAAGGCTCTTTTGGTGCAGATCTTGTGAATATAGAATGACTATTAGCAAGTGTCCTTAACTACTGGGGTGGGCAGATCCACCTCTTGCAGTAGTAAATTTTATTTCTTCTCGAGAGTTCATGCCGAGAAAGTCTAGGTTTCCCGTGTTTCTAGAGTTTACAAGGAAAGCTTCAAGACCCAAACCTCCTGGAGACAGTGATCTTCAAGTCTTTATATTTGAAATTAAAGGAATGAGGACCACGGGGGATAAAAGGGGCCTCAGGGAACACGTATATTTTGAATATTTCATCACAGATGTTTCAGGATATTTCGTCTTCGAGGTTCTTTTTTTTTTTTTTTTTTTAAATGTTTTATTTATTTCTAGGAGAGAGAGAGAGAGAGACAGCGTGAGCAGGGGAGGGTCAGAGAGAGAGGGAGTCACAGACTGAAACAGGCTCCAGGCTCTGAGCCGGCAGTCAGCACAGAGCCCGACGCGGGGCTCGAACCCACGAACCGCGAGATCATGACCTAAGCGAAAGTCGGACGTTTAACCGACTAAGCCACCCAGGCGCCCCTAGTCTTCGAGGTTCTTAAGCCTGATCACATTTAGGTCTTAGACTAAGGTCCAAGAAAATACTGTGTGAAACTAACGAACATTTATTGAAGATTATCTGTTTCTCTTCGGGCTCCTAATGTGAGCTGCGGTGATGCAAATAATCTAGGTATTCCTGAGATGATTACGAATAATCACCCTTCAAGTACGCTCTATGAAAAATGGCATTAACATTTGTTGAGCCACTGTATTCCATGCATTGTTCTGGTGCTTTTAAAGCTGGTCCCGAGTTTAATGAAATTTGACAACAATGCAA
Source organism: Hyaena hyaena (assembly GCF_003009895.1). NCBI lineage: Eukaryota > Metazoa > Chordata > Mammalia > Carnivora > Hyaenidae > Hyaena > Hyaena hyaena. Next base: position 4,955,928 of record NW_024080643.1, on the reverse strand, counting down.
ACAAATTTAGTTTACCTGCCAGATTAATTCAATAAATTTGTGTTCATTGAAAAGAGAAGTGAAACATCACTGATAGATACATATTCCAGTACCTTCTTTCTTAACATTGCTTTCAGCTTCCCCCACATGACCACGAGGACATCAAAGCCCTACCCTCGAGGTTCTGTCCTGATTTTCCCACCGAAGGAGGAGAGAAGAAAATTCCATATCTGTCATCTAAAATCTATTAGTAACTACTTTGGCTAAGCCTCGAAACTAAGATGCCGCGGATCGATTACACAGGAATGAGCTGACATTTGCTTCCTGCCAAGAGGTAATCCACACAGATAGAGAGAACTGGTTTTCTGAATGTAGTTACCGAAAGCACAATATTTACCTTTGTGAGGATATGAGATTTAGGGAGCAAGTACTAAAAGCTGTATGTTAAAAATAAGGACTTAGGTTTTGGAGAATCATGGGAGGCCCATTATGTTTCTACGATACCATCCTTTCAGCCGGCTTATCTGAATGTGCTGAAACAAAGAGAATGTTCCCTCTTCCTTCTGACAGAGCTGCACAGAAGGAAGGGAGGAGATAAATCTCTTAATCCTCTCCCAGAACCTCCAGAAGAAGAAACACTGAAATATGGAATCTGAAAGAGCCCTTAGAAGCCATTCGATGCACAACCCTTATTTTATAGTGGGGCAAAGGTTGAATGTGACTTGTATTAAATACGTCGAGAAGTTTCGCTGGTGGGACTGGGATCCAGGCCCTCTGCACTGGAGTTGCAACAACTGTAAAAATGATTTTTCTTAGCTATATGCTAACAAAATACCACAGAGCCCACAGCAAGAGTCCGCGTATTCCGTGTTCAGAGAACAGCCAGCTCTTTCCACCATGGCCCTCTAAGGAATTTCAGGTACATTCAGATGAACAGGCATGCATTCCAAATGCACCTTCCATCACCCGGGGCAATCTGCTCAGGTAAGCTGCCCTGTGCCTCACGGTTAGCTCTGGGATTTGCCAGCTACGAGCAGCTAGACATAGACTGGCTTGCTTTTAAAAATAACACTTGGCTTGGGGCATTCGGGTGGCTCAGTCAGTTAAGCGTCCAACTCTCCGTTTTGGCTCAGGTCGCAATCTCACGGTTCGTGGGTTCGAGCCCTGCGGCAGTCTCCATGCTGAGGGTGTGGAGCCTGTTTGGGATTCTGTCTCCTTCCTTTTCTCTCTCTCTCTCTCTCTCTGCCCCTCCCCTCTTTCTCTCTCTCAAAATAAATAAATAAGCTTAAAAAAATCCCACTTGGCTTAAGTACAGACCTCTAAGGCAGAAGCCATCTACAGTCTTAATATAAAATGAAATTACACGTTAAAGAACTTTCCTACAATGTGAATTGTGATGTATTTCTATATACCAGAGATTCATGGCAGATATATACCTCTTAAATAAGAAAAATATGCTAAGCTATAAATATATACACTTACAAACTGCAGCATATATAGACATACTTATTTAAGACACTCTGCATTTCTTTTTGAATAATAATTAGGTTTATACTCCAGCCTACTTATTTTAACCAAAAGAACATATGCTATGCCACTGAATAATGTCTTTCTAGGAATAGACTTAACTCTTAAACTGTCACTAAAACAACTAAGTTCAATCTTCTGTTGTCCAGAAGAAAAAGACCAGTACACTTTGAGACACTCGAAACACAGTGCATCCCTTTTACCAAAAGTGTGTATTACATTGGTGAAATCCAAAATTTCAGTTTTTCAGATCTTGTAGCAAAAGCAAATTTCCAAGCAAAAATTATTCCTGGTCAAAGTAGTGAATTTCAACAGTGTTTGCGATGTTTATTTTCTGGAAATTGGGATATAAACACACAGCCCTTGGATTAGAGGTTGCAGGGAAAATGGACCTACTTATTTCTCTGATTTTACGATTCAATATGGAATCCTGTTGTGACTATACCACATTTAGTGAATATTTTCACTGGTAACGAGCCATAACACAGGTCCCCAGAGGTTCCCAGAGGTTCCCAGAGGAGTGCGGCTGCTCATGATGGGAATGTTCGGGAGTCAGAGAGCAGAGGGCGCTACTGTCTTAGTGCTGCCATCTACTGGAGACTCCTGTCTCTGCACTATTGACCCGATGGTTTTAAAACTCCAATGGCCTCCCAATAATTAACCTCACTTCTTGAAAAAGCCAATGTTGCTACATTTGTTGCTCCAGGTGTCTTTACAGAGGAGAAAGGCTGGCTTTCTGACACATGAAAAGAAAATCACGAAGACTCCGTCGTGGAGCGGAAGGCCGCGTTCCCGCCGTGTTACGCAGCAGCCAACGGGAAGAGCCTACCTGACCTGATGTAAAGACGTCATCCGGCTTCCCGTTCCCTTTGGTCGTTTAACTCTGAAATAGGATCAGAGCCCATGAAATCCTGTCTCAGCGCCCCCCCCACCCCCCCACCCCCGCTTCCCTCTCTGCGTCTAGCCTCCGAAGCCACCACTGTCCCCTGTCTACTCCTGGATGCTGCCTGCAAGCCTGGCAAGAGTGAGCCGGCCAGGTACGGGCGTGCAGGGCGGTCGTCGGACGCCAGCCTGCCTGACGGGGCCGTGTCGGCACGGTCACGGACGCGCGCCACCGGCGGTGCGTCCCTCCCACCTCTGCACGGTCCCAGCCCGTTTCAGGGGAGCTTCACTGGGGACCGCGCTCTGTCTGCTGCAGCGGCTGGCGCTGACGCCCCCCCCCACACCCCCCCCCGGCCTGTCCTACCTCGGTGGCAACGCAGGGGGTGTCCTCAGACGCCCGGCTCGCAGTCACCACCAGCTCACCTTGTAAAGCCTCCTTGGTCAGCGAAGGCGGATCCTGCAGCGAACGGACATACTGAGTAAACATCCCAGCAGAGGAGGCTGCTCAAGAGAGGACTTGCCCCGAAGCAAGGGGGGGCATGCTTGTTGGTCAATCCAAGCACCATCCTCAAGCTTCAGAAACCCAATGACCTGCATTCTAAGGACAGACAGGTGTGGACCGGTGGTTTATTTTTTATCCTCACTTCACTTCCTCATACAGCCTAGTCTCACCGTTTTTCTAGCACCCAACTATAGGAACACACACACACACACACACACACACACACACACACACACACTCCTCTCCTCGGCCTTGAAGCCAAATGCAGGAGTCCTTGAATGACACACAAAAGAAGTTTTTAACAGGAAACTGACATTTCTGAAGAAGGGGGAAACCTAATAATACAAATTATTTATGCAAGTGTAACAAGCTGGATCAGCTGGGGCAGACAGGGGTCCGAGTGAATGTCTGTTTGCGTCTTCCTTTTAACCAGCGTTCGGTTAACTGCGCCAGATACTGAGCCGGACGCTGGGGGCTGATTCAGACGCTTCTCCTGCCCTTCCAGTGACTCACGTGTCACGAAGGCTTGCAAACTCTGGATCCTTTCTCGCATCCTTTCTCCCAGCAAACCTTTAATGCTGTTAATTGCCAAATGTGAGCTAATTCTGAATGCACGAGCCCGAATTCTCCAGGCGATTTTGTGTCTAGAAAGGAAAATACAGACGCGGAAAGACAGAGGAAAGGAAGATTTGCAGTGCACCAAGGCGAAATGGAAAGAAGATGGAATACACAGCGATCTCTGCTTATAAACCCAGATGGCGGGAGATGGGGGGAGCGCTAATGGAAATAGAGAGCCCAGCAGGGCCAGTTTGATGGCAAGGTGGCGTGTGCACTTCGAGACGGAATGACGTGAAGCGACAGGGAGACGTAAGCGCAATTGATTGGCAGGCCTCTGGACGTGAGCGTCTGGGTTTGGGTCAAGAGTGGATGGTCAGACTGGAGACGGCATTTGGGAACGGTCTGTAGGAAGGGGAACGAAGTGGGCGGGACATGAGGTAAAAGAGGCGCCATGATTTAGTTAAGTAGAAAAGGTCATGTCCCCCAAACACCCTTGGTCCACATGGAATAAGCCATGGGAAGGGTGTCCTGAGGCAAAACTCTGGGCCAGATCCTTCTGAGCAATGAAGCTGAGGAAGGGGGAGAGGGTGTGAAAAGGCGGGGAGGGGGCATTACCTGGGGTGTCACTACAGCTTAACACAGCTCGGGGGGGCATTCTAACCTGGGTCCTTTGTGTCTGGGCGGCCCCCATGGAGTCTCAGTCCCGGGTCCTGAGGTGTCCAAGGCTCTACAGCACTGGAAACGCAGCATAAATGTGATGAGGGAGCATAAGGCAAGCTGAGGGCAAACCCCCCGCCCCCACCCGGGGCTGGGATATCTGTGACATTCCTCAGGCACATCCTGTCCCACTGCCCAAGGGCAAAGCGAAGGGAAAATTCAACGGCTAACTAACAGCTCACAGTCAGGTAGGACTCGAGGCTCCATCAGTTTACAAATGTCTCAGGAAACTACAGAAAACGGCCGTCTTATCAATAGTCTAATCTCCAGAAATCTAGAGACTCAGTTTCCTAGCGCGCCCCGTCACCCTCTCCTCCACAGTGAGGTGGGGAAAGAAGGACAAGAAGGAAACCACAGGTGACATTAGATTTCTTCACAACCTACAGCCCATTGACAAATACTTGAGGCAAATAGAGTCTAGCATTTCTCCAGGAACCACCCCCCCCCCCCCCCCCCCCCCCCCCCCCCCCCCCCCCCCGCGACTTAATATTAATGCCTTACCGGAGGGAAAACAGCCTTAGCTGGACACTAGCAAGGCCCCGTTAGCATATGAAAGTCCTTCTGGAGGCTTCCTTTTGCCTTTCCCTCCCCCAACTCCACGGTATATAATCAGTCACTCTTCACAAGCCTATAGCAGCTCTCTCTGCCCACGGGTCCTGTCTCCTGCGCATTAATAAGTCACCATATTGCACCAAAGACGTCTCAAGAATTCTTGCTTGGCCTGCGGCTCTGGCTCCTGCTCCGAAACTCCGTGGACAGACAACGAACTCAACCACACTTGACCCAAGGTGCACACCTGCTGACCTCAAAATAGCCTTGTTCTTTATTTGTTTTGCCAAGTCAGGACTTTGGTGGATGAGGCTCATTTTCGTGCCCTTCCTCCTGCTGGGGCCCCAACTGAGAGCCCCATCTGCCTTCTGGGAAACCCAGCACCACCACTCACAGGTGACACTCTTTCTCTCATTTTTCTCAAGAGTCTGCGGCTCTCCCCGTCACCCCGGGGGGATCTTCCTGCCTTCATGGCTGGGTCTGGATTTCAGTCCAATGCAATAGGTGCCAGCGGAATGCCTGAGCCATCAGCATGGGGGGTGAGGGTGTGACAGCAGGCCTGCGTCTCTGCAGATGTCACTCGCGTTCTGGGTCACAAGTGAGCTGCCTGCGGCCCCGCTTTGCCTCCACTCCCCACACACTGTGGGGGGCCTCCTTGATCAGTGCGGCCCCACTTCCTGTCTTCTGCGCACCCCTGCACCCCAGGGGGCATTTGTCTTCCAACTGCCTGATGACGCTTCTTGGTCTCAATGACTTCTCAGGCAAGTTTTCCATTCTTCATTAACTGCTCCAGAGGATCTCCCCCCACCCAAAATGAGTTCTATGTCTGGGTTAATCCCTTCCAGGAAAGACTGTTCCCATACATGCTGATGATCTCATTTCAGCAACATTTATGGGGTGCAACTTGTATGCAAAATTTAGAAGGTTTATGGGAATGTCTAGATATGTTTAAAAATCACAAAATGGCTATTTTGCTACCCAGCTTATTCAGAAGCGTGTTAGTAGAGCAGAAGGAGGACCAAATTAGGGATTTTGGGGGATTCTAATCTCCACGCTGCCAGTCAGGGTTGTGGGGACTTTCCATGCCTCTGCTCCTTCTTCTAAAAATAAAGGGGTTGGACTTGATTTTTCGCTAATGTTCCTTTACGTTTTACCATGCTGGGATTTTTTTTTTTTTAATTGCTACCTTCTTATGTGATGTGGTTTAACAATTAAGAACTCCCAAGCTCCTATTTGACATCGGTGTTTAGATGTTAATAATGGAAACACTGATTCCCCTCAGATCATCTTTGCAGATAATCTTGTATTTTATGGGGATGTGAAAGCAGAAAGCATTTTTGCCTAAACGTCTGCGGATAGCTTCGTCTCTTTTTGCAAAGTCACGATGTTCTAGGTGCTTTTGTGGCCTCTTATTTCACTCTTCAGGAATTTTGCTTTTATTGATTGGCCCAAGGTAATATGGTAAGTTCCACAGTGGCTTATCCTCACTTCTGAGTCAGCATTTTTTAAAAAATCCATGCTTCTTGTTTCCCCTGGAAACTCTCTAGGCAGAGTTTGAAAAAGCACTTTTAAGAAGACTAAAGGGCAGGGACCCCCGCCCCGGGTGGCTCAGTTGGCTGAGCATCCAACTCTTGGTTTTGGCCCAGGGCATTATGTCACGGTTTGTGAGTTCAAGCCCCGCACTGGGCTCTGTGCTGATAGTGCGGAGCTTGCTTGGGATTCTCTCTCTTCCTCTCTCTGCCCCTCCCTGCTCTGTCTCTCTCAAAATAAATAAATAAATAAATACACATTATAAAAAAAGGAAGATTAAAAGGCAATCCTCCAAGTGAATCCCAGACCCAAGCAAAGGGGGTGTCTGCACTGGTTCACACAGTTCAGGGTCCCTACACCGCTGTGGGGGTCAGCTTGGCTCACAGCCAACAACTGGCCTGAGGGTGGGCCGGGGTTTGTGCCATGATGAGCGGCAAGCTCTGGTCCCAGTATTGCCGAAAGCTCGGCCCCATGCTTCCCCAGCAGCCGTTCTGGTTCCCATGAAGGGCTCTCTATTTCCTAGGCCAACCTCAGATACCCCAGAGCTCGCTTCAGATGGGCTCAGGCCTCCATCACCCTCTCCCTCTATTTCCCACACATTCCCCAATTTGGGGCGGCTTCTCCCGTCAGAACTGCCGCCTGCTTCCTGTGCGGTGGAGACATTCATCCACCCTCTAAAGGCTATTTCCGCAAGGCCTTCCGAAGGCACCTCCTTCTCTAGGTCAAGAAATAAAACCCACAGGTTTGATTTTGTGAGAAATAAGCTCACTGCCCCAATCAGAGGAGGGACGCAGAGATTCAGAGCACAGTGAAGCAAGGCTTTAAACAACGTTCTTGCAAGAGCAGGTGTCTGATGAACAGGCACTCTCGGGGAGGTTACAGCAGACAATTTATCTCCTAGCACACAAGCCCCTCCCCTGGTTCCTCATTGGCTGAGCACTACAGGGGTCACAGCCTTCCCCGGAAGTCCCCTATGCCCATGTAAGGCAAAAAGTAGCCTGATTGAAACAAATGTACATTCCTTGAGGCTGGGCAGACAACTTCAGTTCTTTGGTGCATGCTCATTGCAAAGCCAGCGAAAAATGAGCCCACGAAACGAAGAGGGGAAAAAGAACCAGGAAGTGTAGTGTCTAAGCGTTGGGGACTCCAAGTTTGTACATATTTCCAGTAGTTCGTAAACCTATTGTTAACTAGACAGCACAGCTTTTATTTAGTATTTGAAAAATCATCTCACTTCTCACAATTTCCACCTTTCAAAAGTCATTTCTAAATACTTGGAATTCGAGCACCAATAATTTTATGCATGAGTAGGATTTGAAAGACCTATCAGCAACATGCAACAAAGTATCTCCCAGGTCCTGTTGAAGGTTGCATTGTACTTCATGGATTCCTTTCTCTCCTTCTCGTATTTATTATTTCCTTTCTCTCCTTCTTCTCGTATTCATTATTTACTCGCAGACGTTTATCTGAGGACTTCCTGGGTGTCAAACACGGAGATTTCAAACACAGAGAAGAGTTGGTTATGGTGGGGGAGACAGACATAAACGCACTACCTCACAGCTGCTCCTGGGCAGAAGTTAAAGTTACAGTAGTGGTGCCTGGAGACTGGATTCAGGTCCTCCCTGGCTGCCGCATCCTGCAATTCTAAAGGAATTGTGGTCCCATTTTACAGGGGAGAAAGCAGAGGCTCAAAAGGGTTACTTCACTCAATTCATGGCTTCCAGGTAGAAGTGATAGTGATGTGGAAAGGTCAGGTTTGGAGCCCACTCTTGAGATGTCTTCTGTGCAAAAAGGGAGTTTTATTAAAGCATGGGGAGAGGACCCTTGGGCAGAAAGAGCTGCACTGGGGTGGTTGGGGGTGACTGATTATACGCTTGGGAATTGGGGGAAGTTAAGGCCAGGGCAAGTCCACAAAGACTTTCATGTGCTAAAGACTCCCAGGGTCCTGGGGGCCTAGCGATTGTCAAGCTAAGGTTGTTTTTCCCTCCAGCAAAGCATAAATATTAAGACAGTTGGGAATTCCTGGAGGAAGGTCACACTCTGCCCGCCTCAAGTGTTTGTCAGTGGGGCTGTGGGTAAGAAATCTAATGTTATCTCCATTTCTTTCTGCCTCTGTTCCCACATCGGTAACATTAGCTTTGTCCTTAGGGCCACATCGAACGACGACTTGTACTCTCCGAGGTGTGGAAGTTTGCCCTGATCATGGCGTGATGGGTTTAAAAAGAAATCCACTGGCTTTTATTTTTATAAAATGGGTGCCGCTGACACCAAGATCGCAAACTAGGGCTCACCAGCGCCCTGGTGGCAGTTTTAACCTCCCGTAGAGATGCAGAGATGCGGTTCTAACGGGTCACTCAGGAACTGGTCAGTCTGAGCAGGTGAGCCTGATGCTGGGGCCCCTCCATCACCTAAAGGAACATGAGGTGGTTGGCTTCATAAAACCCTAGCTTTTCCCCCTAAGGGAAAGGGGATCTGCCTGAAATAGTTCCTTTCTTTTGCTAATCACTTTCTTGCCACACCATCCTTCTTTTTTTTTTTTTTTTAAGAATTTCTTTTTACACTTATTTATTTTTGAGAGACAGAGTAAGACAGTGCATGAGTGGGGGAGGGGCATAGAGAGAAGGAGACACGATCTGAAACAGTCTCCAGGCTCTGAGCAAGCATTCAGCACAGAGCCTGATGAGGAGCTCGAACCCACGAACCATGAGATCATGACCTGAGCTGAAGTCGGACACTCCACCGACTGAGCCACTCGGGCGCCCCATGCCACACCTTCCTTCTAAAAACCTTCCAGGTTTTACAATTCCTCTGAGCTCCCCTCTCCTTGCTAGGTGCGATGCTGCCTGATTTTTTTTAATTACATTTATTTAGTTTTGAGAGACAGAGTGAGACAGGGTGTGAGCGGGGGAGGGGCAGAGAGAGAAGGAGACACGGAATCTGAAGCAGATGCTGCCTGATTCTTGACTTGTTTAATAAAGCCAATTAGATCTTTAAGATGTCCTTGGTTGGGATTTTGTTAGTTATTTAGTGGCCCTGAAGACCTCAAGCCTGCAGGCTCCCCCTTCCCCAAGGGTCAGAGAAGACAGAGGAACACGGTGTATGGGGGCGGGAACTCAGGGCCCAACAGCCCCTGCACCCAGCACGGGGAACAGCACTTGGGAAGTGGGGGGTCTCAGAAAATCTGCCCCTTTCATACATTATTCAAAAAGTAAAAACGAAGAAAACCCCTGAAGCTCTTGTAATACATTCACCCAAACTTTCATTCCGTGAACACTCATTCCTTGAACACGGGCTTGGGGAACACAGAGGTTGATAAATTGTCCACCATCAGGCGGAAGACAACGCAGACCTCCGCTCAGGGTAGTGAGGATACCGATCAGGCTTAGCCAGTCCCGCTCGATCGTTCTGAGCCCGAAGGCAAGAGCCTGCTCCACTCACCGAGCCCGGGGGTGTCCTTCCAGGGCACCTGTGTGGGGCCAGGGCGCTCTGATGGCGGGCCACCCCACGATACCCTCTCTCTCTCCAGGCCTTGGTCTCAGCACTCCTGGCAGATGAAGGGAACGGCCCCTTGAACTCAACGTCGTCACCATCAAGCTGAGGTGGCCCTCGGAGGACGCGTCTGGAAGGGGGCTGGCGAGACGGAGGCCCCTGGAGCCACCGGCCATCTGAGCACATCGTCGTCACACCGCCCGACGGGGACCAAGAGTCTCATCTCGGAGACAGTGTCTCAGAGAATATCAAGAAGAGCAGGGAGGACGGGATGTGTGCCCCTTGGGCCCTCGGTCTCCTCCTCTCCGTTCCACGAGCCGAAGACACGGAGGTGACAGGGGACGGTTGGGAAAGGGCTGGCAAGAAGATGACGGGGCGGGGCGCGCAGCTCTCGGCATCGTGGGGTCGAAGCAATGCTGTTTCATCTTCACGGAAGGGACTCTAATCAAAACAGGTGTTGAAGGATGAGTAGGAGCTCGCCGGAAGAGAAACCACAGGAAAGGCCTTCCGGATACTGGAAAGGCACGCACAGAGGCACGAACTGGGCTAGAGCGTATGGACTGGTGAGAAGTGAGAGGGAATGAGGCCGTAAGATTCGGGCTGGGGGCGGGAGGGAGGTGACACAGAAGAGTCTAAGTTTTCAGCGAGAAGCCAGCTAAAGCCTTTTAAAGCAAGAATTTATTTTTAGGAAGATCGTTCTGGTCGCAATGTAAAAATGAACCCAAGAGGAGAGATTCTGGTGGCAGCCAGTTGAGCTGAAGGCTTCCCACCTGCTGAGAGGTGGACTGGTAATGACACAGGATAAGAAGTCGGGCCAGTTTGGGGAACAGACCTGAGATACACTTGACACAATTTGGAATGGGTTGAATGAGGAAGGTGAAAGATGAAGGAGATGAGGGGCGTTTTCAGGAAGAAGAAAATGAGCTCCTTTTTTAACATGTTTCATTTGAGGGACCTAATGATGTCCCTCAGGAGGAAGAAATGCAGAAATGTGACTGCCACTCAATTTAGAAATAAAAATACAGCTTGAGGTATCGATTTCGGAGTTGCCGGGGTATGTGGTGACAGTCGTAACTGTTTGAAGTGGGTCAGGCCACTCAGAAGGGGCGTATGAGATAAGAGAGGAAAGGACACTCTCCCAGGTGATAAAGGAGAAGGAGAGACGTCAGTAAGGAGATGACAGTCCTCACGCTGGGGGAGAGATTCAAGGAGAAGGGGGCCATGGAACTCCTTCAAACCAACAAACACAACAGCCTCAGTGGGGGCGGGCTGGGCCCCAGGGCAGGCTCCGCAGGGCACAGGAGGGCGGTGCACACACACAGACACACAGACACACACAGACACACAGACACACACAAACACACAGACAGACACACAGACACACACAGACACACAGACACACTCAGACACACAGACACACACGGACACACAGACACACACAGACACAGACACACACGGACACACACAGACACATAGACATACACAGACACACAGACACATACAGACATACACACACACACAGACACACAGACATACAAAGACACACACACACAGACACACACGGACACACAGACAGACACACGGACATGGACACAGACGCACTGAAACAGACACATACGGACACACACAGGCACAGACACATATAAACAAACACACAGACACATATATCCAGATACACACACACACAGCGTCTAGCCACACAGCAAGGTGCCCTGGACACTCTGCGGGGAGAGCTTCCGACCCACCAGGCCTCGTTTATCACAGCAGCAGACTGCGGCCCTTCCCGACCTAAAGCCAAAGATGCGCTAGTCCAAGTTCTCTGCAGGGCGCGGGTGCCCAACACACTGGAAAAGTCGGAGGACACTCGTCAGGCCGGTGGTGACAGATGAGGCAGGTCCAGATGAGGTGAGACAGATGAGGGGGGTCCCCCCCCCAGGTAGGACAGCCAACCTTTCCGGTAAGCAGAGCCTCATTTTATCCACTCTGCAAGTCGGGTTCCTAAAGGCTTTCTCTGAACCCTCCAGCTTGATAGGATCTTTCCCCCAAATCCCAAATCTCCTCAAATATTTATTGTCCTAATTTTCCTGTGACTCTTAGTGCCTGCTGGTCACGCTCTGTCCCCCTCTATTATTATTAATCTTTTGTGTACTACTGTAATTCTCCAACTAGAATATACGCCTCTCCCACATTACATCTGCCATATGCACATGTACAAACTTGGTTATGGGTCTAAATCGACGACTCTCCTAGGCATTTGGACAGTCAGGAGCCTCTAGAAGTTTCCAGACTGAAGAGGGGGCCAGGCAGTCTTTGAGAATCAGGTAACTCCCACCTAGCCTATTTCTTTCTTTCTTTCTTTTCTTTTTTTTTTTTTTTTACATTTATTCATTTTTTTGAGAGACAGAGCATGAGCAGGGGAGGGGCAGAGAGAGAGACACAGAATCTGAAGCAGCTCCAGGCCCTGAGCTGTCAGCACAGAGCCCGATGTGGGGCTCGAACTCACAGGCTGTGAGATCATGACGTGAGCCAAAGTCGGACGCTTAACTGACTGAGCCTCCAGGCGCCCCACACCTAGTCTATTTCTGAAACTTCTGACCTCTCAGTGGGGCTTCAGGCCGAGACTGGCTGAAGCCCAGGGCCAGGAAAGCAGTAGAAACATGTCCGGGGCTCGGAAATTAGAACTATGCCCAGATTATGCCTAGAAACGAGAATTGCCTCGATGATGAGGGCGTGACTGGCTCGGCCATTCTTCACGTATTACGATCTTATTATTGCTCAAACGTCCCGAGTTTGTTAGCAAGATTGGGAGACCAGATCGCTTTTTAGTTTGATTCCCAAGTAGAAGGAGCCACAGACAGAAAGGGAAGAGGGAGAACCGGCCGTGAAGACTGGCCTCAGACCACCGCACACACAGCACTTTACAAAAGTGGTCCGAACTGCGGTTGTCATCTTGGCCTGAATCCTTGAACTTACCATTATTATTTGTTTTTACAAGGGCTGTGGCTGTGTGTCCTGCACACAGGGAAGAGGCTCGGGGCCGCCACATTCTGCCTCCTCGGGAACAGCGCAGAGCATGGGAGCACAAGTCTTGCCCTGCTAAGTTCCTTGTTTAACCATCTCCGTGAAAGCAGCTGCACATTTGGGGTTCTTGCAAATAGCTCCATGAGGCAAACTTCTGTTTCCTCTTAGTTCTGGAAAACTTACAGTGGAAAGAACCAGAAATTCAATTCAATACAGGTAATTCAACTCAAACAGAGAGAGTCAGGCTGGGGGCACATCAGAACGTTACCTTTATTACAGACAGAGCCGTCCCTGGAGACCGTGGCTTATGTCAGTGGGAGAGAACGGGGCAGCTGGCCCACCGGGTCCCTCCCCTGGGCAGACGCTGGTAAGCCTGTGGCACCAGGAACCATGTGGAATGGCCTCTCCCACCTAGGAGGCGGGGCATGGAGGGGAGGAGGAGAGGGCTGTGCCTTCCCACGTCCCCCATCAGGACAGAAAGGCTGCCGAAACGTGCATGAAGGCACCTCCTCACCTGGAGAGTGAGAGCATATAATGTGCATGTTTCATAAGTAAAACAAGAGTTTCACTTCCCAGCGTACAGCTTCACTTCTGTGTTCGACCAGCCCCTTTTTCTCTGGGGTAAAAGATGGGTGGAGGGCCGGGTTCTAAGTCACCAAGTGGCCGAGACTGCAGGGCTGTTCTGAATGAATAAGGGGTTGCTTTTAAGGGATATGCGTCTTTTACTCATATGTCTTCCCCCAAACCATCTGAATCCTGCTTCTCCAAGAAAAAGACCGGGTTCGAGTGGTGGTAAACGTCTCGGAGACTCCAGCACGGAATGGGTGATGATGGGCACCAGGACGTAGTGCCAGACAGAGGGCCAACAGGGAAAGCCGCCGGACCAGAGCAGAGGGGTTCTGATCTTGGCTCTGTGTGTGTGCACGTGTGTGCGCGCGCACACGTGTGATGTTCCTTATCCTCTGAAGCCACTGCTTCTCAAACTTGATGGCGCTTATCACCTGGAGAATTTGTTAAAAATGCCAAGTGCTGAGTTCTACCCCAGAGATTCTGACACAGATCAGAAACCCAAGTTTTAACTACTCGCTCTGTGAGACCCCCCGTACACGGCCAGTGCCCCTCGTGTGAGTCTGACGCGGGCAATCTGTGGGCCAGCACTGCAGAAGCTGCCCTTGGCCTCTCGTGGGTCAGCTGAGGAGAACACCTCCCCTGGGTCCCTCCCAGGGCCTTGGCGGGGGTGAGGAGAGACCACTGATGTAAAACCATGTCATAAATTTGAAGTACTATACAACTGCAGCATCGTTCTGTGAAGAAAACCTCTCTTATTCCCCACAAGAGGCGCGTGCGTGGCTCAGCCGGTTAAGTGTCTGACTTCAGTTCAGGTCATGATCTCATGGTTCCTGAGTACAAGCTCAGAGCCTGGAGCCTACTTTGGATTCTGTGTCTCCTCTCTCTCTCTGCCCCTCCCCCACTCGTTCTCTGTCTCTCAAAAATGAATAAATATTAAAAGATTAAAAATAAATTATTATTCCCCAGCAAACCTCTTGTGTCCCTGACTAAAACGGTCTAGATTCTTCACTCGGTGTACAGAGTGCGCGGGCACAGAGTCTTTTGTGATTTCTAAGTCGCACTCTGTATTCTAATGTCCGTTACCTTCTCTATGTGTTTTTTCCCTCTATTTTCCCCAAAGTCGAATGCTTCCTTGGCATTTGCGGTTCCATGCAGTATTTGTCTCCATTCACTTATGTTTCTCTTCAGCGGATTCTTTTTGAGCTCCTTGCTCTGTGAAGCTTCTGGAGAAAACCCATCACTCACAGAGACAGAGCTGGCAGTAGGGAGGTTTACAATAGACTTGGGTCACCCCCGCCATCCGGAGGCCCCCCTGGGACTTCCCCTGGGCCAGAGGACTTGCCCTAGCTCGGGTCGGTGCTGCTCTCACTCCTGGCCCCCAGGGCGTCCGCACTCACTGCCCTTGAACCGTCTCTGACCCCGGGTTGAGTTGACACCTTCCATTGCCGGCCTCTCCACACGGGACACCGGGCCACACCTTCAGTCTTTGCCGGTCCCCAGAGGAGCCGCCTGGGAGACCAGACATGCCAGACCTCGACTCTGCGCTTCCCAAACTCCCCACCACAAGACACCCACATCATCTGTGTTTAACAGAACTCTCATCTTCTCTTCTTGCTCTACTGAGAATCCACTCTCGTCTCCTCCCACGTGTCAGCCAGCTAACCGACTGAAAGAAATGTTTGCTGACTGGACAAATCAATGAATAAATGAGTGAATCCCGAGTTGTGTGGGGTCAGGGTGGGGAGAGAGACCACCGTAAAACTCCCTGGAGAGTGCCCTCGATCCCAGCGCAACTAAATGCCCCTGGGGGCTAATTGCATTTGAGCTTTGGGGCCTGTGTAATATCGCCATGCTTCAAGTTATTGTCATTTTCCCATTTTAAAATACACGTTCACAGATTCTATTTTCTTATAACACTCTTTTCTTGGGTGGTTCCATTTTCCCGGGTGCAGGGGACGTCTGAACCAAAAGAATTGTGACAGCCTCATAAATACATAAGAGATCTGCGGCTCGGGCATCTTGGAACAAAAGTATGGTGTGGGAGGTGGGGGGAAATGCGTTCACACCCCCCTCACACATTTGTTGAGGACTGACCGTGTACGGGGGGTCTCACAGAGCGAGGGTGGTAGGAGTCCTAGTGAACAAGACGTCCTCACCTTTATGAGATTATTGTTTCCAAAGACAGGCCGACGAATCCACAGGCAACTATAACACCCCGTCACACAAGGTTCTGTTTTGCTGTGTTTATTTTGGGGAAAAAAATGATTCTCCTCACAGCCTCGTGAGACTGGAGAATGGTTCTGGAAACTATTCATCCTCCACACCTACTAGAACGCTCTCTGAGAGGAGCTTTGTTCCTGAGTCACAGAAAACACGAAGAGGCAGATGGGGTGAATAACAAGAGCTGGAATATTCTACGGGTGCAGGGTCCATCTTCCGTGGCCACGATGCCAGATGGCTGTGACGCGGGAAGGGAGGGTGTGTCTTCATGTGGGCTACACCTCAGGGCTGACGGAGACTTCAAGCTTTAAAAAGCAAGGTTTGCTGTAAGGTTGGTTGGGAAGAGGATGTTGAAGCAGCCTGTAGTTTAGTTTCGTCACTTCTCAAAGTTGCCAAAATCTATGAGCTTGTTAGCCGTGCAGGGTCCGGGGCACCCAGGGGGTCTGTGTCCGTTAAACGTCTGAGTCTTGATTTCAGCTCAGGTCGTGATCTCACCGTCACAGGATGGAGCCCCGAGATGGGCTCTCTGCTGATGGTGCAGAGCCTGCTTGGGATTCTCTTTCTCTCTCTGCCCTGCTCTCTCTCTCTCTCTCTCAAAAATAAACAAACTAGGGAAAAAAGGACCCATTCTAGATGCACAAAATTAGAATATGCATTTTTTAAGTATTTATTTTTGAGAGGAAGAGAGTGACAGAGAGAGAGAGAGACAGACAGAGCATGAGTTGGGGAGGGGCAGAGAGGGAGGGAGACACAGAATATGAAGCAGGCTCCAGGCTCTGAGCTGTCAGCACAGAGCCCGACACGGGGCTCGAACCCACAAACCGTGAGATCATGACCTGAGCCGAAGTCGGACGCTTAACCGACTGAGCCTCCCAGATGCCCCAGAACATTTAATTGTAGCAACATCTCCAGGTGATTCCCGTGCTCAGGACAGCTTCCGCGGGGCTGGTCTAGATCTGAAAAGAAGACAGAGCCCAAGGTAGATGTGGAAAGTCTAGGTCTGGAAAGAAGGGGCATCAAGGACGCAGCTGGAGGAGACACAGGGTAGCGACCAGGGCTGGAGGAGGGAGAACGTGTGAAGAGGCTGCGACGAAGGACCGTCTGCAGCGTGAAGCCATCTTGTCCAGTAAACCCTTCACTGCATTTCCTGAGACCCTGACAGCCTGAAGTCATCTGTCTAAACTACAATAACAGCTGACACTTAGTGCCGGACACACTTCCAAACACGCGACCTACATCAACTAACCTAACCCTCACAACCCATGAAGTGGGGACTAATCTTCTCCCCATTGCACAGGTGAGAAAACCGAGGTGTTGAGGTGAAGTGCCTCTCCCTAGCCCATGTATTCAGCAAGCCCCAGAACTAGGCTTTATTTTTTTTCAAGTTTATTTCTTCATTTTGAGAGAGAGAGAGAGAGAGAGGGAGGGAGGGAGAGGGAGAGTGTGTGCTTGAATGGGTGCGCAAGTAGGGGAGGAGCGGGGCGGGGGAGGGGGTAGAGAATCCCAAGCAAGCTCTGCACGGTCAGCACGGGGCCCGCTGCGAGGCTTGAACTCACACCCCGCAAGGTCACGATCTGAGCCGAAACGGAGAGTGGGAGGCTTACCCACTGCGCCGCCCGGGAGCCCAGAGCAGGCTGTAGGCCCCGGCGGCCCATCCCTGCCTCTAGCTTCTAGGACCTTGCTCTCATGTCCGTAGGGGCTTCCGCTGTTCGTTTTCACTTTTTGTTCTTCCTGTTTCCTTGGAGTGTTTTGTTTTGTTCTGTCTGCTTGCTGAAGATGGGGCTCCGGTCGTGATCCCACCGTCGGGAGATCGAGCGCAGCCTCGCTCTGCGCTGCCATCGCGGGGCTCGCTTGGGACTCTCCCTGTCTCTCGGCCCCTCCCCTGCATGCGTGCACTCTCTCAACAGAAATACATAAACTTAAAAAAAAAAAAAGGAGGAAGAGCCCTCCTAACTCCGCTCTTCCAGGGAGACCTGAGGGGCACCGGTGTGTCCTGGGCCGTGTATCTCACCCTCCCGCTTCGGCCCTTTCGCCTGTCGCTGTGGGGTACGAACCGGCCGAATTCGGTGTGAGCTGCTTCCCCGTAAGTGCATGAAAAACTGAGACCCTCTGGTACGAAGACCCGCCTGTTACACGGCTGGCTCCGGGGGGCCGGCGGCCCACTTCGCTGGGGGGCCCGCCCTCCGCCCCCGCCCACGCGAGCTCCGGGGACGCGCGTCTCCGTGGGGCGTCTGGTTATTCCCCGCGCCCCGTGCGCGCCCGGGGAGGAGGAGCCGGCACCCTGGGGCGGGAGCCAGGCGGGGGCGGGGGGCGCCCGAGGAGTGGCCGAGCAGGGGCGCGGCGGCCTCCCCACGGGAACCCTCGGCTTCGCGCGGGGGCTTCTGCGAAGTGACTGGAAGCGGTGGCGATCCCGGCACAACTGCTCACGCGGGAGCAGGCTGTTGGGGACCCTCTGGTCCCCGCGCCGGCCGCGGAGAGGCGCCACGTCACGACAAGCGGCCGATTTAATAAGCGAATCCATTTTCCACCGGAACACTGTCCCCGTCCTTCTCCGTCTGTCCCTTGCAGCGTGCCTTCCCGGGCCCCTTCCAAGACGCGCGCGGGCTCTGAAGGCGGATGGAGGCGCAGAAAACGCCTCGCTTACCGGGGGGCGGGGGGTTGCTCGGCTCGCACCGTCGCCGGGGCCGCGTCCTCACCTGTTGTGCGCTGCCCAGAAGCGTGTTCGCCGCGCGTGGACGCGGCCACAGTGGACTTCGAAGGGACTGTGGTCGCGCGCTCTCAAAGGGACAGTGCCGGGAAAGCTGGTGGCCTGCGATCGCCTCCGTATTTCCCACCTGTCGGCTGGATTCTGGAGTTCAGTTGCAATGATAAAAGATTTAACGTGATTGGTGACTCACAGCTAAGTCCGAAAAACAAATCTCTACGTTAAGGCAAGTGATTACTTTAGTCCGCTCGAGAGAAGCCTGTAAGTATGTTAGATATTCTTGCAGCGTGTGTCTTCCACTGGGAAGGATCCAGAGGGAAAAAGTCAGCGTCAGGGAAGGAAGAAAACTGAACCTCCTGTATTCGGACACTTAGACATCAGGCCATAAACTTGAAGCCTATGATTTCTCTTGGTCTTGGACTCTCCTCTCTCTCCCTTCTGCTCTTTCCTCTCTCTCTCTCTCAAACATATCTTGCGAACTAAGCTTTAAACTGTGTATCTGGGGGGGCGCCTGGGGGGCTCAGTCGGTTAAGTGTCTGACTTGGGCTCAGGTCATGATCTCACGGTTTGGGAGTTCGAGCCCCACTGCACTGCCAGCGCAGAGCCTGCTTGGGATTTTCTGTCTCTATTTCTGTCCCTCCCCCACTCTCACACATTCTCTCTTTCTCTCAAAATAAACTTAAAAAAGTAAACAAAATGAAAAATGAAAAAACTGAAAATGAGACTTCTGATGTGCTTTCTTGCATGTTAGAGTGTTCAGATGGCTCTATGGATGTACAGATATATAGATAATATGAAGAGCTCTACACTCACACTTCCCGGGTGTGAATCCCATCCCTGCCGTTGACCATCCAGGGAGCCTTGAACCAGTTACACAACCTCTTTGTGCCTCCCTCTCCCTCCGTACGTATCGTGGAAATGGTAATGTTTTCACCGTAGAGTCGTTAAAGGGATAAAGTAAAGCACGTAAGACACCGTGGACCGCACCACGCCTTTGCCTCTCGTGAACCTAACACTGCTAGTGAAAGTTCAGCATAAGAGTCAGTATCCACACCAAAATCGCATGATCAGGTGTCCATATTTAAATAACCAGGAAGGAAGAAAACTGAGCAGGTCTTCTGGATATCAGTTTTCTTTTGCTCTCGGCCAAAGGCCATCCAGGCTAGAAGCAGCAGTGGTAGGGGAACGTTTTAAAAGCTGGTGAGGGTGTCCTGTCAACTGTTGGAGGAAATAGCACACAGAGTAGATGGAAAGAAGGTCCATTACTGCAGGCTCTTATCTCCTGGGGGGGGCGGGGTTAAGAAGCTGTCTCTCCTAGAATCAGCATTAGTCAGTGAAATAAAGGGCAACAATAGCTTATATTTCCATTTCAATCTTCTCACACACACAAAAACCAGTTTAATCTGATAAGGCAAAATGCTAACATCTTTCAAAGCTCCCATTACATAATTCAAAGAGAGTTTAGGAGCTTTCTTTATTTCTCTTAAATTATTCATAACATAAATCTTTGAAATATTTAAACTCCTTTCTCCAGAAGTCAAAGGAGAATGCTGATGGAAAGCGCTCGGTGCACGCCCCCAAAGAGACAGATCCAGATCGATGCTTGGGGATGGGGTAGGGAGGGGGTGGGAGGGGGTGGGGAGGGGGTAGGTGTGGGGGAGGGGGAGTAGGACCTGAGCCGGGACAGGAGGCTCCTCCCCATAGAACCTTCAAAGGCTTCCATTCTGCGTGCCCTGCTTTCTGGGACTGGGAATGTCTTCCTTTTGGGATCCAGGTTTTACCAAATGGGATGTATTTTTCTTACTGTTGTTCTCAGGGAAGAGCCTTTAACCAACCACGAGCAAAGCACACGAAGAAGTGGGACTGTCCTCCCCCAGCAAATGAAAAGTCGCTCATTAGCAAAACACCGGGGTGCTACTATCTAGACGCTAGCACAGCTGGCACCAATTCTGAGAGGAGAATGATTCATTGCCATGGTTACTGATGCCCGAAATATTACCTTCCGCAATCAGCACACACAAAGCTTCTTTAAAGAGAGTGTAAAAATTAGAGCACTGTAAACAATTAGTGAAAATTGCCAGTGGGCACGGAGGCTGAACTTACACAATGCTGCTTTCAGGGCGAGAAACCGTGGGGACGCACCACTGCGATACCAGCAAATCTTGCTCAAGGCAAAAGAAAAAAAAGACACTCATGTTCAGCGAGCCAGCTGAAGGCCTCGCCCACAAACATTTCCGTACCAATCTGTTATCAGTAGCCCGGACGGGTTACAAAAAGACCCATCTAATTGGTAATATTTGCACAATCAAATTCTAGTTCATTAAACACATATTTTAAACAAATATTTTTAACGTTTATTCACTGTTGAGAGACAGAGAGAGACAGAGCATGAGTGGAGGAGGGTCAGAGAGAGAGGGAGACACAGAATCCGAATCAGGCTTCAGGCTCTGAACTGTCAGCACAGAGCACGACGCGGGGCTCGAACCCACAAACCGAGAGATCATGACCTGAGCTGAAGTAGGACGCTCAACTGACTGAGCCACTCAGGCAACCCTAAACACATAGTTTTGTGGGTTTTTTTTAAATTTTTTAATGTTTTATTTATTTCTAGGAGAGAGAGAGAGAGAGAGACAGTGTGAGCAGGGGAGGGTCAGAGAGAGAGGGAGACACAGAATCCGAATCAGGCTTCAGGCTCTGAACTGTCAGCACAGAGCCTGACTCGGGGCTCAAAGCCACGAACCATGAGATCATGACCTGAACCGAAGTCAGACACTTAACCGACTGAGCCACCCAAGCGCCCCAACAGACCTCATGTTTGACACCAGCTTTAAGTTCCCAACCAGACTGAGCAGAAAGCCCAGAGATTTCCAGTACACCCCCTCTCCCCACATTCGTACAACAGCCCTCACTATCGAGACACACCCCGCCGGAGTGCTACGTGTGTTGTAACTAATGCACCGGCA
This sequence comes from Hyaena hyaena, assembly GCF_003009895.1. Lineage (NCBI taxonomy): Eukaryota > Metazoa > Chordata > Mammalia > Carnivora > Hyaenidae > Hyaena > Hyaena hyaena. The sequence continues at coordinate 4,934,717 of NW_024080643.1, read as the reverse complement.
AACACTGATGAGCTTACACTCACACATCGTTATCACCCAAAGTCCATGGTTCACATTAGTTTTCACTCTCGGTGTTGCACATTCTATGGTTTGGGGCAAGTGTATAATGGCCCGTATGCACCATGACAGTACCTGGTGAGTATTTTCACTTCCCTAAAACCATCTGCGCTCTGTCTGTTCATCCTTCCCCGTCCCCACTCCCCCAACCCCGGCAATCACTCATTTTTTTTACTGGAGTTTTGCCTCTTCCAGAATCTCATATAGTTGGCATCACTTAGCATGTAGCCTTTTCAGATCGGCTTCTTTCACTTAGTAATACGCATTTAAGTTTCCTCTGGGTCTCTTCATGGCTTGATAGCTCATTTATGTTTAGTGCTGAATAATACTCATCGTCTACATGTACCATTTTATTTGTCCATTCACCTACTGAAGGACATTCGGGTGGCTTCCGAGGTTTGGCAACTATGAACAAAGCTGTCTTAAACATTCATGTGCAGATTTTTATGTGGACAGAAATTACCGACTCCTTTAGCTAAAAACCAAGGAGCATGATTACTAGATCATATGGTAAGAGTATGTTTAGTTTTGTAAGAAACTTCCAAACTGTCTTCCAAAGTGGCTGTGCCATCTGTACTCCCCCCAGTGAGGAGGGAGAGTCCCTCAGGGTCCGTTTTTGCGAAGCATCTTGGACCATGCAATGTGTCCTAACAGTCCAGCGCTCTTGCTTCTTAGTAATAAGACGGGGATGCGAAAGTTCAAGGAAAGGAAGTTTGGCCGTTAAACGGCAGCACTTCGCCTTTCAAACTGGAGCGGATTACTTCCCATGTCTTTAAATAGGAAACTAGATTAACTTCCATGAAAGAAAAAAAAAAAAGCTTCGACTGAGTGGATGAGTCATTCCCGTACATATTTTATTCTATTTAAAGAATGTCAACACCTTCGAGGCAATCTGTGCTTTCATAAACTCGGGGCCAAACTCAGCAACTCCCAAAGCCGCACCCGGCTCAGCTGAACACGGAGGCAGTAAAAACTCGGTCATTCAAATCTCTGATTTCCATCATGATGTCTGAACACATCACCAACTGAAATGTACCTTCCACCGCACACTTTCTTCATGAAAAGGTTGCTAAATCAATTGGCAGTATAAACAAGATAATGGTCTCCAGGGAGCCGGCGCTTTTGCATGTTGCAGCATAATTTGCAAAGTCAGTTAAAACGTTGATGTTTATCATCTATTCTTCAAAGAAACAACAGTGACGCATCAGTGCTTAATTAGCCACTAGTATGGTCTGAAGTGGATGAGATTTGATAAATACATACATGCATGCATTCTCTATTTGATAAACACATACATATGTGCATTCTGCATATACATATTGAGAAATACACATAGAGATATCATGTAATCGCCACAGGAGCAAAGATTTTTTTTTCTTTTTGGTTTACATTGCCCATTGTTTTACCCCAAGCACCTGGAAAGTAGCGCATAGAAGACCATATACAGATATTTACATTGCCTTCAAATACGCCCATGCGCGTGTGCGCACGTAGGAATGAATATGAAGGCTCTCTCTCCTCTTTTGAATTCAAAGAGTTGTTGACAGATCTTCGTGAGTTTTCTTTCCCTGAGTGCACGAGCTTCATGAGGCTCCATGAAGGCTGGGAGAAGGTTTCATAGTTCTGTGTGTTCCTAGTCTCATCAGATTCTTGCTCTCTGCTTCTCCAGTTGGATTTTGGTCCCCTGGGTCCCCGCCTGGCCCTGTGGGCTCCTTCTGCTTCACCCCAGATCTTGTGTCTCCAAACTCGGTGGGAAAGGGCCTTGCTTCTGCTTTGCTTTACTTCCACGTGCTTCTTTTAACCTCCAAAGAGTAACTAAAGACGATACAACTATCTTTTCCACAGTGACAGTGGTTGATATTCAATTATATGCAACTAACAGCTGACTGGAAATAAGGTCAGCTGTTAGGAAATATCCTTGGCACAGCAAGCATGGTCAACAAAAGCAAACTGGCCAAAGGACTGGAGACTGGCTAAATCAATGGGCTTATCGTTATGCAGCTCCCCAAATAGATTTCACCTGTGGGGGCTGATCTAGCAGTCCCTACATCCTGATTTTTTTTTTCTCTTTAAAAGAATTACATAGGGGTGCCCGGGTTACCCAGTTGGATAAGCGTCCAACTTTGGCTCGGGTCATAGTCTCACCATTCTTGGGTTCAAGCCCTGCGTTGGGCTGTGCTGACAGCTCAGAGCCTGGATCCTGCTTCCGATTCTGTGTATCCCTCTCTTTCTCTCTCTCTCTCTACCCCTGTCCTGCTCATACTCTGTCTCTCTCTCTCTCTCTCTCTTTCAAAAATAAATTTAAAAAAGAATTACATAGGTTCCTGAGATGAACAGAGCCTGAGCACAGTCATGTGTTAGCTGGGACTTCAGGACAGAGATGCTGAGGACATGTTTAAGAATTACAAGAAACTTTACAGACACAGGCTGCTGGGGGCCTGCCCCGTTTCCCACAGAGCGAGGCTGGGGCTTGGCAGCTGTGGAGCCCCCGCAGGGACCCTCATGTCTGTGCTCAGCATCCAGGACACCTTTGTCTAGTGAAGAAATCTGAGGACAAAGGACATTTCCAGTCCTGCTCGTCTTCCTCAGCATGATGGCGGAGACAAGGGCCTATCACGAACGGATTAACACTCGCTCCTTACCACTGCATCACTTCCCGAAAGTTGTATGACTTCTCTGAGCTTGAGTTTCTGTAACCGTAAAATGACAAGAGTAACCACGTACCTCATGGGGTTGTGACGAGGACTGGCTGCCAGTGAGTACGGAGTGTGGAGTCCACAGGAGCCCCTGGCGATTCTGTCTCATCCGTCATCCGTTCTCCTGTGACGTGTTGTAACGCGCTCCTATGTTATACCCATAATAGCGCCTGGATGGACCAGCCCGACGTGGGCTGCCTTGTTCACTCCTCTTACCCACCCCGGGCAGACCTGAGCACTCTGACCCGTCTCCAGTGGCTGCCCCAACTCCACGATGCAATTACGTGAAATACACGTATTCCATTAGAGACTTTATGAGGATTCAGTACAGGGGTCTCGGCACCCAACACATAGCAGAAACAAAATTCCTCATGAAGCACCTCCGTTCTTTCTTTGAAAGCTTCCCTTGACCGTAATCAACCTCACATCTTCTTCTCTTGAAACACGGATTCTAAAGACCTTGCTTGATGCCTGTTGCAATCCAGCCCCACACACAGCTTCATGCCCGTCACGCCGCCAGGTACAGGGCTGCCATTGGCAAACCGCTGCCTGGCCCGACGGCCGGGGCGGTTCCAAAGCCCCACATCCATGGCATTGTCATCTCTCTCCGGGATTCTCCTCTCTCCTGTCCTCAGGGAAGGAACAAAAGGCAACCCCGATGTGAGAAATGACGAGATTCGTTTGCGGCTTTTCTAGGGCTGCTCAAGTTTGCGTGGCCAAGAGGTTTGGGGCTGCCCACGGCAGCCCATGATTCTAAAGCCTTAATTTTCGGATCTCCACGTTTCCCCTGGGCTTCGAGCAGGCAACTGGTTTTTCTGTCCCGGCCTGTGCTGGAGAATATTGGAGAATATTGGAGATGCCCAAATCAGCTCCCTCCACCAGTCAAGACACGAAGTGAACTTGAAGTTTGGAGGCCCTTGACTTCCTATGAGTAACTGATCAAAAGGGATGGTTTCCTGACTGGCCAGATCCCGCCCCCTTCCACCCTCCTCCCTGGCTTACCTCTCTGGCCATACCCTGCAGGCCTGGCCCACACCTAATACCTTTCTGTGTAGTGGTAGGAGGTGCACTATAAGCTTTACCATCCTTACTGCTCAGAGTTTGAATTGAGTTCCTCAACGTGCCAGTGGGCATGTTGATTTAACCTCTCTGAGTCTCCGTCTCCCTCCCCGTAAAACATGGGTAATACTACCTTCCTCAGAGGATTATGGATAAGATCCAGTGCCTGGAACAGCACACATTGCCAACAGAGTGACTACTGGTCCCTGATCTGGGCAGAGCTGGATTTGGGGGCCCTGTACCCCTCTGACTCGCTTCATTCTGAGGGGCAGGTGAAAAGGCCTGCATGCCTTCCCCAGGGGCTGTCTATACTGCCTGCCTTTCCCAGGGGCTGTGTCCAACTCACACGCCTTTCTGCCTGGGGGGACATGGGATTTCAATCTTCACACCCTCTGCTTTCTCAGATAAGAAAAAACAGGCCAGCGGTTCTCAACTGGGACAATCTTATGAAGTCCCACACCCCTCGCTGTCTGGAGACATTTGGGGCTGTCTTGGCTGGGAGTGGGTGGGGTACCCCCCACACCTGGTGGTGAGAGCACGGATGATGCTAAACACCATACGATGAAAAACGGGACAGCCCCCACAACGAAGAATTAGCCAGCCTAAGATGTTGATGGCGCTGAGGTGGAAAACCCTGAAACAGACCCCGTCTCCAGAATGTACTTGCTCACAGATAAAATGCCATTTTTTATTAAGCAAGCGGGGAAAAAGCTGTTGGAAACAGATACGTACAAAGTATGCTGGTGGACAAATTCTCTGAAAAGAAAACCAAGAATTACCAATGGCAGAGTATGATCTCAGATGGTCTCAGATGGTTCCCTTGCATTTTCAATCTTCCGATCATGTGGTTTGGGCCATAAGTAAAGGAAAGAAACCAACTGTCCCAGAGGGTGGCACAAGATTCGGCTAGTAATTTAAACAAGATAACCAGCACTTGGAAACTCACTGACCTTCAAACTCTCTCCATTCATCCAGTGGGCCAATTTGTCCACACACCCAAAGCACTCTGAAAATGCACGAGACAGAATTGCACAAAGAGAAACCAACATTTAGAGGGGTGAGAAAATCCATCCATGCGAAAATACTTTAAGTAGGGTTTTTACTATCCATTTAATTTTTACTTCCTTGTTCACCAAACCAGAAAATGACAGCAATTGCCATGACTGGTTAGGTCACTTGGGATAAAAAAATTCTGGTTTGCCTGGCTTTTCCTTTTCAAATTTTTCTTTTCTTTTTTTTCTTCCCAGAAACTGTTTTGACCTGCCAAGTCATTAAAAACTGCCGAACCAATCTGTGTGTGAAACAGAACCGAAGCAGAACAGCAGGTCAGAGGGGAAAAAGCAGGCACTGAAAACACCTGCTACGTTACAGGACAGATAGTTTCCATAATAACAAAAGGAAAAAAAATAGGACATTTATAACGAGATGAAGTGGTTGAACATCAGAAGACATTCTTAAACTGAGGTGGAAAAAGGCTCCAACACATAACACAAAAGGCTAATCAGGGCAAGACATATAAAAGTCCTATTCACTAAAGGCCAAAGAGTGGCTTAGTTCCCAAAACACTATTAAAGAACCACTTACACCCCAGCGCTCTTATTCACTGTCAGCACAGTGGGGCAAATTTGCATGTGATTTACATACAATCTTTTTGCAGGCAGATTATGGCATTCGCAAGTCTGAACTTTTCATTTTATTTTATTTTTTCAAAGAGAAGGATCCACTGACTAGCAGTACGGACAGCTGTTGTTATTTCTGCCTCTAACCGCTGGATATTTGCAAGCTCACAAATTGTCCTTTTGATGTATATATTAACAAACGCTGTTCAATGCAAGGAAACATGAAAACCTAACTCTTAATCTTAGAGATGGTTGAGATGGAACGAGCTTTGCTCTCTACCAGAAAATGCCAAAGTTATGAAATTATAAACTACATTATTTATGAAAGATGTCTTGACAAAAATTAGCTTTAAGGCAGAATTCTGTAATGGGTACAGATTATTTGATCTGCCCGTTCTATCCTGTCTAGTGTTGCTGTCTTGCCATAATAATCTGTTTATTAATTCATTGATTCATTTATGTGACACTCCACAAATGCTTCCGGAAAGCGCACGCGCACGCGCGCACACACACACACACACACACACACACACACACACACACAGAATACTTCAGGTGATAAAGCTGAAGAAAAAGAATGAAGCCAGGGAGAGATTAGAACATAGAATACACACCATGTAGTGCTGTGGGTTCCCATGGTGGGTAACAAATTTGGTGCCAGGTTTCTTAATAGCCAAAGCAAAAAACACATTCCAATGATTACAAGGTCTGCAGGGAAAAAAATGGTTCAGGTGTTCAGGGTTTCGTCACTATGAAACCTGAGAGAAAATTCTCTGTTGTGCCTTGTGATGGCAGTTTCTTGAGGGATTTGTTACATAATTGTAACAGTTGTGTTTTCTTTCATTACTTTCCGCAATTGTCCATATTGTTTTCAAAATCGGTAATAGGGCACAATTTTGAAACATCACTGCCCTAGAGGAACTCATGTATGTGCCCAAGGAAGCATTCATAAATGCACAGGTCACAGCACTGCTATACAGAAACCAAATGAATGTTCCTCATTAAAAGAATGGATAAATTTTGGGGCACCTGGGTGGCTCAGTTGGTTGAGTGCCTGACTTCGGCTCAGGTCATGATCTCACAGCTTGTGAGTTTGAGCCCTGCATCAGGCTCTGTGCCGACAGCTCAGAGCCTGGAGCCTGCTTCAGATTCTGTGTTTCCCTCTCTCTCTCTGCCCCTCCCTCGCTCAGGCTCTGTCTCTGTCTCTCAAAAATAAATAAACATTAAAAAAATTTTTTAAGAGAATGGACACATTTTGATATATCCACTCATGGGAATATAGTATAGCAGTTGAAATAAATAGACAAATTAGATCTACATTATTAACGTGGATAAATATCAAAAACGTTGAATTTAAAAAGCAAGTTAGAAGGTGATACATACAGTGTGATTTAATTAATATAGGAGTTTAAATCTCCTTGAATAATACTATATAGTGTCTACAGAAACCTATAATTAATGAAAACATATAAACATGGATGACAAGGATACAGAACAACATCGGGATAGTGATTCCTTCCGGGGCAGTCATGACACTGAACTCCGCATGGGAATTGCAGGGCAGCCGGGAGTTTACACTCTATCTGTAAGACTTTTTACATTTTGGTAGACAGAAATAATTTCATTTCATACTGCAGCACTGTAGACATACAGTCAACATAATTTCCTAGAGTGTGCAGTATATTAGTTCTCCGCATTATAAAATTGAGAACAGAAAGCCTTGCATGCAGGAGATACTTAAAAATGTGTATCTAATTTTGAATCTGTTTTTGACAGTATACACTACCGGCTTTATAAATCCAAATGGATACGACATGATACACATTTGGAAAAGGACACGTATGGGTCCACTCCAGATGCCTAATTCACTCTACAGATAACTCACTTTTCACTTTGGTCATTGGGATTCCAGGGGCTACAGCATATGTGATTCTGAAAGATACTTCTGGAAGTACATTTATTACACTGGCCTTGTAAAGATTCCAGTCCCTTCTATTCTCCTTTAGAGTGAGAGGACCTTTTCTCTCTACAAGCAAAAAGGCTAGTCTTTTGTTAGAATAGTCTGAGTATAACAAGCTTCTTCTATGGCGAATCCTGTTGCTAAATCCAGCTCCATCCCTTGATTAATTGCTAATTTTGCCACTTTTACTGCAACCGTTCCCCAGGTAAAACCTTCCCTGCCAGGTCCAAGGCATTGCGTGGAGTAGGCAGCATCCCCACCCTGGTTCTGTTCTAGAACAGGGCTGATCGAGCCCACTGCTTTGGCTTCTTGGCCATCGCGCACACGTGCAGAGAAGTCGTTTTTGGGCAGCAACACCCTGATAAGCACTTGGCAGTGGCCACGACCCCTCCCACCCCCGCCGCCATTCCATTAATCACTGCTCTCCCTTTGGAGACCAAAGGACCAACTTCACTGAGATTCACCTTGACTCTCTTCTTAAGAACCTGCACAGAATATTCCTGGGACTTCACTCCTATTTTTGTCTGCACTTTCGAATCAGGTTTGAAAGCATCTACAGCTTTTGAGAGTGTTTTTACAGCTTTTACTGAATGGGTTCATTCCAAGCACCGACGCAGCTCTGCTCACCCCAAGTTCTTCTCTTCCAGGTACCACCCAGGCTGCTGGTCCTCCATCGTCACCTCAGAGCAGTACCCCTCCGCGGGGCCGACGCGCTGACTGATGGCAGGCACCCGGCCCCAGGCCCAGATGCCTGGCTTACCCCCAGGCCGTCAAGGAACCAGGCAGCCCTCCAGCACCCATCCCGGCCACCGGGCCAGTGCAGGTGCCCTCAAGGCCTTGTCCAAGACTTGACTTACACAAAGATATGAAACAAATATGGTAAACCAATGAACAGTCTAATTTTTCTTGTGGGCACTTGGGTGTCTATTACCCTCCTCTCTAAACTTCTCTGTGTATTGAAATCTTTAATAGTTAACATAAAAATTTTAAATAATGAAAGGAGGGGCACCTGGGTGGCTCAGTAGGTTAAACGTCGGACTTTGGCTCAGTTCATGATCTCATGGTTTGTGAGTTCGGGCCCCGCATCGGGCTCTGTGCTGACAGCTCAGAGCCTGGAGCTTGCTTGGGATTCTGTGTCTCCCTCTCTCTTGGCCCCTCCCCCACTCATGTTCTGTCTTTCTAGGGCTCTCGAAAATAAATAAATGTAAAAAAAATTTTTTTAAACCATGAAGGTCAAGTTTGAGGACAGAGCCTGAAGGATCCAGAATGCCATGCCTAGGATTCTGAACTTCATTCTCTAGGTATTAAGAATGTTCGTGCAAGCGGCACCTGGGTGGCTTAGTCGGTTGAGCGTCCGACTTTTGCTTAGGTCATGATCTCGCGGTTCGTGGGTTCGAGCCCCGCGTCGGGCTCTGTGCTGACTGCCAGCTCGGAGCCTGGAGCCTATTTCAGAGTCTGTGTCTCCCTCTCTCTCTGACCCTCCCCTGCTCACACTGTCTCTCTCTCTCTCTCCTAGAAATAAATTAAAAAAAAAAAAAAAAAAAGAATGTTCGTGCAAACTTAATTTAAAAAAAAGGAAAAGAGTGAGCAGAGGACACAGTGGTCAGAGCTGTGCTCTAGAAAGATTACTTTACCGGGCACATCAAACTTTACTCTCTTGCTCTCTCCCCATGATAGATACTTAAGTGCATCCGTGTCCTCTGATGTAGTCCCGGCCTGTTCTCATTGTGGTCCCATCACCACACTCAGTGTTTCTCATCTCAGCTGCAGACCTGTGGTGGGGAAGACCTGGGTTATTGTAAGGAGTGACTGAGAAATATTGAGACTTGGTGGGGAGGAGTTCCGGAATCAAGAAACATCGCTCCTATTAAGCATACCCTAAGGGAGCAACATAAAATTAAAACTCAAAGCAGATTTTGTGCAGATCATATGCCAATTCCCTGTGGCCCAGCTACTGTAAGTACTGGCTTCGCTTCATGTGATTAAGGGGAGCACATCAAATCCCAAAAGGCGCACATGTCACAGACCCTCACTTGCTCCTCACTGGGGATCATTCCAAAGTATGTCATGACATTTTCCCCAGGAGTAAATGTGCCTGCACAGGAAGTGGTGGGCCACGCCTGCTCCCGGGCTGGGGTCCCTGTGTCAGAAACGAGTGCCTTCTAGGGTAAGTGGGAAATTTCCCACTGTGCAGCCTGTCTGTGACTCTGCTGTGGGTGTATTTCTTCTTCTCTAATTTTTTTTTAATGTTTATTTATTTTTGAGACACAGAGAGAGACAGTGTGAGTGGGCGAGGGGCAGAGAGAGAGGAAGACACAGAATCCGAAGCTGTCAGCACAGAGCCCAAGCGAGGCCGGAACTCACGAACTGCGAGATCATGACCTGGGCCCAAGTCGGTCGCCCAACCGACTGCGCTCCTCAGGTGCCCCTCCCCCTCCTTTTTAAAGTTTATTTATTTACTTGAGAGAGAGAGAGAGAGAGAGAGAGAGAAGCAGGGGAGGGACACACAAAGAGAGGGAGAGACACAGAATCCAAAGCTGTTAGCACAGAGCCCCACGTGAGTATCGAACCCAAGACCAATGAGATCATGACCTCAGCTGAAATCAAGAAGGGGGAGGCTTACCTCCCTGAGCCACCCAGGTATCCCCGTGGGTGTATTTCTATTAATATTTCTGCTTCCTTCCCTTATTCTCCAAAGTGGGCCAGAAGTTCTGCTTTAAAAAAAAAAAAAAAAAGGTTTCCTAACGGCGCTGATGGACTCAACCAGGTACTTGTACTAACCGTGGGGCCCCCCCCTCACAATCCCTTAATCCGGATTTTGCGGTCTCCTCTTCTCCCGGGTGGGGGTGGGGGGGCTGTTTCAGACGGTCCGTCAGCCGCAGTTCCTCCCTGGCTCGGGCGGCAGAAGACTCCCCTTCCACCTAACGAAGAACATAGGGGCGCCCCTTGTCCTACACCGAGGCCTGGGCTTGGCACTAAACGTCCTTCAGTTAGGTTCGAACCCGCGTTCCCGCACAGTCCTCGGGGCTGGCTCTCCAGCGCGCCGAGATGGCCCTGCCGCAGTGATTGGGTCAGAGGCGATCACGTGTCCGCGGCTTAGCCAATCAGAGCGATCCGAGTCTGGGCCGCGGTGGTTGGTTCGAGCGTGGGTTGAAGACCCCAGGGGGTCTCTTCCGGGCCCGGGTCAGGACGCAGGCAGGCCTTCCGGGAGGTCGCGTCTCTTTCCCTCGTCAGCGACGGGGCTCTGGCGTCTGAGAACCGCAGGGCGGAAGAACCCACGTTCTGCCCGCGTCGTTTGCGCTCCTGATCAGCTCAGGCCTTGGACTCCGTCCATGAACCAGGGGGACCCTTCTCGTTCCAGTCCGTTTGAGCAAGGTTTTCTGTCCCCTGCTGTCGGCCGAGCCTGACCAGTGTCCCTTCACACGCCCCCGAAGCAGCCTGTGCAGCTCCCCGCACGGACCCATCGCCGACCTTGTCGTCAGCAGGCGGCCTGCCTCTGCCCCGCGGAGAGAGCGAAGCCCTCCCGCTCTGAGTGCGCCGCTTCCCTCTGGCGTCTCACGCATCTTCACCTCCGTCTTTGTTGAAATGCGCGCCTTCCTCCTGGGCTCGGGGAGCTGGGGCCCCTCTGCCCCGGGTCGCGTCCCCGCCGCCCTCCTCAGGGACTTGGCCTCAGCAAGTGCTTCTTCCTTTTATCTTCCGTCTCTCCTGCCCCAGTGGCTCTTTCTCTTGCGTATACGAACCAAAAAAGAAAGAAAAGAAGGAAAGAAAAACAACGTTCCTTCTTCCCGAACATCAATCTGTCATCCTTTTTCTTTACTTCACCACTGTTCCCTTCAAAGAATATTCTACAGGCGGCTCAGTCGGTTGAGCGTCCGACTTCGGCTCTGGTCATGGTCTCAGGGTTGGTAGGTTCGAGCCCCGCCTGGGGCTCTGTGCTGACGGCTCAGAGCCGGGAGCTGCTTCGGATTCTGTGTCCCCCTCTCTGTCGGCCCCTCCCCCCCTCTCAAAATAACATTAAAAAAATATACTCCCTGTACTTTCCGATCACTGACTCACTTCTCGGTTCACTACTGCAATTAGAATTCTGCCCCTCTACTTTCCTGACCCTGCCAAGTGCGGTGGCCTAATTTCAACATTTCGCTCCTCTGTAGCAGTTTATTCTGCTGATGCCTCCTCTTCTAAATGGCCTTTTGAGCCTTTCCCTCATAGATCTTCCTGCGCCTTTTCAGTGCTCCTTCCTCCCTTCTTCTAGCCCTTAAGCCGACAAATGTATTGCCGTTTCTGGATTACAAAACCGGTTGAAAACTTGACAAAGCCTGTTGTTGGTTTCCCTAGAAACATGTACTTTGCACGGTATTGATCAAGGTTGTTAGGAACAAACTGCAGAAGGTACTTCAGCCAGTAGACTCGGAAAGGGCTTCCCTGAGAGCACAGACCGTTCACGTAAAGGTCGGGAGTGCGAAACTCCCAGGAACCCTACACACGAAACAGAACTGCCCGGCCTCTGCCCGCTGAGAAAGCTCCTGAATCAAAGCTGCCACCAAGCTGCTGGCACCAAAACTATAGCAGCTCTAGCAGGAGCTGTGACCGCAGAGTGGTGCCTCCCCCTCCCCCCCACTTCTCTCCTGTATCTCCACCCGGATCCAGTCCCTCATGGAGTCCACTGTCTTCAGACGACCCCGTTTTCAATCAGGGTCTCTCCCAAGCTCATCTTCCTGGCAGAACCGAAGTCTCACGCAGAATCCTGGGAGTGAGAGAGGTGGCTTCCACCTTCCCGGCTCCGCACCGTAGAAGGGGGCTAAGCGAGACAGCGTTGGGCTCCTCAGTCAACTGTGTCCCCGCGCTTGCGTAAACGCGAACTCCAAAGACTGAAGTTTAAGAAAACACATTTTAAGTGTTAATGTTCCCGAGTGATGATTTTTTATTGTTGCTACAAGTGTCAGGTCACAGTTGAAATTGGCGTTCATGGGAGAAGGAGTGTCTTGGCCCAGAGCTCGAGAACAGAACTAGCTTTGTCAGGGCAGGTCCCTGAGCTCGGGCGTCAGGATTTGCTCACTCGGGGTCTCTGTCAGTCTCTTAGCTCTGTTCTCGCTGCTTCTCTCTCGGCCAAGGGCCCCCTGCGGTGAGTAGCTGGCCAACAGCAATTCCTTGTTCATATTCCTACTGGGTCAACAACCCCAGCAGACAAAGAGCCCCCTTTCCCAAAGAGTTTTAGCAGAAGACCTAGAGCGACGTCTCCTTGGACCAGCGACGTCTCCTTGGACCTGTGCCTTTGAATCAACCACTGTGACCGAGGCTTGCAGGACTCTGATGCACCGTGGTTGGGTGGTGTGTCCCAGCCCGGGGCCAGAATGTGGGGCCATCCCTACGTGAACAGGTTGAACTCAGGGATAGGAATGGAGGTGCTTTTCAGAGGAAATAGGATATTGTCACCCAGAGGAGGGAGAAGGGATCCTGGAAAGGCGAATTGAAGAGCTGCCCCTCACACCAGAATTCTGCATCCTGCCTCCCGTTCCAGATCCTCTGGGATCATCTCAGCTACTTCTGTGGTTTCAGCTGCTGTCCGACGTAAGGCGCTCTTGTCTGGAATAAACCTTTCTTTGATTTTTTTCATCCGATGAAATAGAAAGTTCAACAAAAGACAGAGTGCGTTTATGGGGCACCTGGGTGGCTCAGTCGTTAAGCATCTTACTTCAGCTCAGGTCATGATCTCATGGTTCATGAGTTCAAGCCCCGTGAGTTCAAGAGTTCGGGTGAGCCCCACCTCTCTCTATTTCCCTCTCTCCACCCCCTCATCTCTCTGTCCCTTGTAGGATTCTCTCTCTCTCTCTTTCTCTGTCCCTCACTCACTTGCGCCCTCTCTCTCTCAAAACAAACAAGCAAACAAAAAAACTAGTGTATTTGAAAAGAATTTTTAAAGGGATTTTTTAGAAGGAGGAAGGGCACTGTCTCTCCCTCCCCCCCCCCTTTTTAAAAACATATTAAACAACATTCTGAAATGATTCACATTGCTTCTGGTCTTCCACTAAAAATGGAATTGTTCACTGTCAGATTATCCAGTTTATTTTGCCCAAATGGTGGACACAGGCATTTTTCTCCACAAAGGGAAAGACTATTTTTAAATGTTTTTTAAAAGTTTATTTATTTTTTTGAGGGGGTATTGAGGGGCAGAGAGAGTGGGAGAAAGAATCCCAACTGGGCTCCAGACTTGAACTCATGAACTGTGAGATCACAACTTGAGCTAAAATCAAAAGTTGGTTGTTTCACCGACTGAGCCACCCAGGGACCCCCACCCAGGGAATATTTTTTTAAAATATATTTATTCTTCTTTTTCAGGAACAGACCTCTTGATCCTTGGGATCTTCAGCTGAGATATTTAATAAGTCATTTATCTCATCTAAGGAAGCTTCAACGGTCATCTCTAATCTCAGTTGTCTTAATTCCCAGCAAGCATGATTCTGAGCAATTCTGTCAGGGGTGTATTTTCTCTTCCCTCACTGTAGCTTATCCTCGGTGATGGAGGCACACAGATCTGAGTAAGTGACTACCTTAAAACCAGTTTCTTTAAATGTGTTCCAGGGATAGGGGAAAAAATGAATTATGACCTGGTGTTATCTGCTGGTATCCAAAAATGTTCCTAAGCACTATCCCCACTTAGACCCAGGTTCTTAAGTTTTTTTTTTTGTTTGTTTTAGTTTATTTTTGAGAGAGAGCATGTGAGCAGGGGAAGAGCAGGAGAGAGGAAGATAGAGGATCTGAAGCAGGCTCTACGCTGATAGCCACTAACCTGATGCGGGGCTCGAACTCACAAACTGCGAGACCATGAGCTGAGCCAAAGTCACGTGCTCAACTGGCTGAGCCACGTGGGTGCCCCTCCAGTTTCCCATCTTTAAAGGGCATGTTTATCTCAAGGTCCTGAAAACATCACAACTCAACATACCTCAACTGAACTGGTCTTTAACATTTGCTTTTTGTTCAACATCCCCTATTTCAATGAATTACTACCTGTCTTTCAACAAATTAGAAATTTCGGAGTTGTCTGTCATCCCTCTGTCCTTTCATCGGTCATCAAATGTTGCTACGTCCTCCTGAATGTCTCTTGAACCTGTATCTCTCCATCCCCCTCTGCACATGCCTTAATTAAGAACACCCTTTTCGAGAATCGTGAGCGACTTACTTGGACGTCTAGCAAAAGCCTGAAATGCTCTTCTGCATTCCATCCGTCGCTGGAAAGGAGAACCAGACAAGGATCTGACTTCAGCTCTGGCTTCAAGCCTGTCCCCTCCCTTACCACATAATCTCACTCACCACTGGAGAATCATCTTCCTTCTTTGGACCTCAGTTTCCTCATTTGTAAAATGAAGAAAAGGAAACCCGAATGGCCAATGGATATGGAAAAGGCTGCTTGGTCTCCCACCTAACGGCTGCCTCGTAGGGAGCAGAAAAACCTGGTTCGCCTCGAGGTGGGACAGACTCCGCAGTGAGTATGTTCTCCCTGCGGGACCAGGCTGAAGGACCTGCCCCCAAACCACGTCCTCGCTCCACTGGATTTCCCCGCCACTTGAAGGATGGCATTTAAACTCAGAGGACCAGGCAACCCCAGCGGTCACTTACCTTATGGTGGTCACATAACACAACTGTATGACCTTCTGATTCCGTAAAATTAAAAATGTAGAGGGGCTCCTGGTGGCTCAGTCGCATAAGCGTCCGACTTTGGCTCAGGTCTTAATCTCACGGTCCGTGAGTTCGAGCCCTGCGTCGGGCTCTGTGCTGACAGCTCAGAGCCTGGAGCTGCTTCACATTCTGTGTCTCCTGCTCTTTCTGCCCCTCCCCACTTGCGCTCTGTCTCTCTCTCTCTCTTTCAGAGATAAATAAACATTAAACATTTCTTAAATTTTAAATTAAAAGTGTATTAAGCTTCTATGAAGCTTGTGTTCGCTACTACATATCCCACTAGAATCTGCTGAGATTTATTATGTCGGTGCTCTTGCTGTGATTATCTAGCAGCTCTTGGGAGAGGAAACAATATAAATAGATTTATCCCGTGTCAAGCAGGGAGGGTAGCTGAAATTACTGGTCACAGTCTTGAGTTTCCCTAAAATACCAGTAAATCTCACGTGGGTCTGGGGACTACATGACCGTGTGAAGGGCAAGGGCCCCCCAAAGCTTTTCCTATCACAGCCTTCGTGGAAAATGATATTTATGCAGCACTGGAGGGCTAACCCGAGGGAAGTCAGAGACAACGAACTCTAAGGGCTGGGTAAAAACATTACATTTTGTTCATATGGCATCACACGGTTACATCCAGAAAAATCAGAGAGGAAGTACCCGATAAAATATTTAAGACTGGCTTTCTGTAAAACTCTTCAGTAAAGCCTGTTGAAGGACTTTGCTGAGAAATTAGAGCTCCCCCCCCCACCCCCCACACACACAGGGCTTTCCCCCTCAGGTGTTAATCCTTGGGCGGTTTCATCTTCTTTTTCCAACCCTTGATGCCACTGTCAAGGAGGAAACATGTTCGGGGCGCCTGGGTGGCTTAGTCAGTTAAGCGTCCGGCTTTCGCTTAGGTCATGATCTTGCGGTTCGTGGGTTCGGGCCCTGCGTCGGGCTCTGTGCTGACTGCCAGCTCGGAGCCTGGAGCCTGTTTCAGTCTGTGACTCCCTCTCTCTCTGACCCTCCCCTGCTCATGCTGTCTCTCTCTCTCTCTCTCTCTCCTAGAAATAAGTAAAAATATTTTTTTAAAAAACGGAGGAAACATGTTCATCCAAATGGGTGACAAAAAATTGAAAACCATATTGCCAACCCCTCAAACGTTTATAACAGTTGGAATTAGGTTGAAAGAGTCTACCAGCCCCTCCTTTTCTTTCCTGGTGCAAGTTCTTGGGATCCGGGCAAACGGACCTCAGACCCACTTGGACTTGGACCCATCGATGGCTCGCCAAGGGGAGGCTGTCCCTGGCGGACCTCACGGATGCGAGCAGTCCCTGGGAGGGCAGGGGTCCGCGGAAGGTGCCCTTGGCCGAAGCGTGCTGAGTAGGGGGACAGAGATTGGGGCCCCGCCTACACTCGCTGCACTTGGCTGCGAAGCGGAGCCCCGCGGCTTGCCCTTTTCCAACACAGACTCCTCCCCTTCCCGGCTCACCACCCCCCTCCGCGGGTCTCCCCCCACCTCCCCCCTGCCCCCTCCAGTGGGCAGCAGCGTCAGAGACGGGTCCCCTTGCCTGCCGTTTTCTAGCCCTGCAGATCCCGGCTTTTCATCCGTTCTCCGTTCTCAGACTCGCGGATCTCGCGGCCTGATGTTGGGTCCTCTCCCCGCTGCCCAGGTCACTCTGTGGGTCCCCCATCCAGGGTTTGGCCAGCCCCTCCGGCGTGCCGCTGACGAACACCCAGCGAAAGGCACAGCGGCGAGGGGAAGAGTAACTTCAAAGGTTCAGAGAAAGAGCCTCATAAAATAGCGGAAACAAGTGGAGCTGGCAGATCAATCGGGCATGTGTGTAAGTTATGAGACTATAACCCATATGTCAATTTTTATTTATTTATGGGTACTATAACCAAAAATATTTTTTAAAAAATTTTAACGTTTATTTACTTTTGAGAGACAGAGACAGAGCACGAACAGGGTGGGGGTGGGGGGCAGAGAGAGAGGAAACAAGAGAATCTGAAGCAGCTCCAGGCTCTGAGCTGTCAGCACAGAGGCCCCGGGCTGGAACCCAGGGCTGTGAGATCATGACCCGAGCCGAAGTCAGATGCTTAACTGACTGAGCCACCCAGGCGCCCCACAAAAGTAACTTAAATTTTTTTTTAATGTTTATTATTGAGAGAGAGAGAGAGGGAGAGAGAGGAAGACAGAATGCAAGCAGGGGAGGGGCAGAGAGAGGGAGACACAGAATCCAAAGCAGGCTCCAGGCTCTGAGCTGTCAGCACAGAGCCCCACGCGGGGCTCGAACCCACGAACCGTGAGATCATGACCTGAGCCAAAGTCAGATGCTCAACCGACTGAGCCCCCCAGATGCCCCCCAAAATAATTGTTTAAAAGTGTTATTTGGGGCCTGATAAAATTAAGCTCCCCCCGCCCCCACTGCATCCCTGCAATATTGCAGTCTAATTCCACTGGAGTCAGCAGAGATTCCACAGGCTAAGGGCGTGGTCCCCAACTGTCCTCATTTCAGATGCCTGCTGCCAGTGTGGTCACCTGTACTTCTGACCAACCGGCTACCAGTTTGGGGGATTCCCAAGACCCCCTCAGATTTGATAATTCACTAGAACGATACAGAGAACCCAGGAAAGTGCTGTGCATACAAGTATAATTATTAAAAAGGATACAAATCAGGACCAGCCAAGTGAAGAATCACATAAGGCAAGGTCTGGAGGGTCCAAGACACAGAGCTTCTGTGTCTTGTCTCATGCAATTGGGGCTGTCACCTCTCCCCCCCCCCCCAAACAATGTGTTCACCGTCAGGAAGCTACCCTGAGAAGCCTCCATGTCCAGAGATTTTATTGGGGTTTCATTATGTAGGCACGATTGACTAAATCATTGGCTTCAAAGTTGAACTCCATAAATCCCCAGGCTCCTTCCCGTCGCTGGAAGTGGGGAGGTCAGGTGGCTGTCACAAGGTTCCGAGCCCCGACCTTCTAATCACATGGTTGATCTCTCTGGCGTAACTGGTCCCATCCTGAGGCAACTCCTTAGCATAAGCTCAGGTGTGGATGAGGGGACCACCGTGAATAACAAAGATACTCCGATCATCCAGGGATTTCCACAGAACATACACTAGACAAACCCTATTATAACCCCTAACAACACTTGTTTATAGATACAAGACTCTCAGGATAAGCCTCCCAGAAAAATCAGGTATTATGTGGATTTTCCAGTAAAGGAGAACAAATGGATTGTTGGAAATAAAATTCCGAGCTAACTGTCAATACGAGAGGGAGGTTATTAGGAGACCAAAGAACAAAGGTGGCAGGAAGAAGGAAAGAGTAAAACCAAAATGAACAGTCATAAAAGAAATGATTAAAAGATGCAAGTCCTTGGGGTGGGGAAACTATAGACCATCAGAAAGAATGAAGCCAAGTAGGGTTTCACCTGTTTATTATTTTTTTAAGTAGACTTCATGCCCAGTGCAGAGCCCAGCGTGGGGCCTGAACTCACGACCCTGAAATCAAGACCTGAGCTGAGATGAAAAGTCGCTTGGCCAACTGAGCTGCCCAGGCACCCAGGGTTTCACCTTTTATTACTATTTAAGGACCGGCAGGTTGAGAGAGAGCACTATCGGAAGACCAATATTCTCTTGAACACAGTGTTAGATGTGGACTTTGATGGGGCTCTCCACTTAGAAGAGATCTCCCTCATACCCACCGGGCAGGCACAAATTGATGGGTATGCTCATGCATCAGACCTGGTGCTTATGTGCCAGACTGAGAAAACAAGATGTGACAGAAGACTTCTGAAATGCAGTCCCATGGGCAAACGAAAGATTTAGGAACCTGTTAAAAAAAAACACATTACCATCTGGAAGTGAGTACCAGACATAGATATATGAGACATTGGTGTCTTCTGGGAAACTCTGAGGCGCTAGCAGAGAAAGATCTTTCTAGGTTATCACTGTCTTCTTGCCTGCCAACGTGGAGGGTCGGGTGAGTGAAGGAAGGCAAGAGGCAAAGATGTGAAATGTACTGGCCTTCATTTTCTCGAAGTGGGAGGCTTAAAAAATAACCCTGTGGACCTGTGAGGGCTTTTTTTTTTTTTTTTTTTCATGTTCGTTTCCTGAAAAGTGTATAATTCTGTGCAGAAAAGAATATACAATTTTCCTAAACATCGAGACTTTGATTGTATCTGTTTGGTACGTTCTTCACTAAATATTAGTATCTGTACTTGGTATCTGTAGGCTCAGCATTTAGATAACAGTTTTTTTTCACATAAACCTTCACTTCCCTGATAAGTGAAGAATACTATTTTTAAAATATTTAACAAATACATGAATATTTTATCCATTCTAGGATGCATATTTTCACAATTTTCCATCTCTAAAGCTGGGTACATATTTGAATCCATGGTGCCTCACAATTATAATTGCCAGCATTGTTTTTTCCTTTATGATACATAAGAGAATGTACATCTATAGAACCTTATTTTGGATGAAATATGGGCAAAACATTGAAAGTTTAAAGAACTTCATTGCCCTGAATAGCTTGAATGTTTTACGAGCGTGGCAGGAGTAAGTGTCCAAATTCTAGAATTGTTAAAGAACTTTAAAAAGTGCCTTCAGGCATGTGAATCTACAGCTTTTAGATATCATATGCTTCCCCTTTAATCTCTTAATGTGACAAGTTATAGTCATAGACTTTTTTTTAACGTTGAACCAGATTTCCATTCCTGGAATGAACCCAACTGGATATGATGAGTGTTGGTTTTACAGACTACTAGACTCAGTGTTCTTTTTCAAAATTTTATTAAAGAGAGAGAGAGAGAGTGAGGGCACACGCAAAATTGAGGGAGAGGGGCAGAGGGAGAGAGAGAGAATCTGAAGCAGACTCCACACTCAGTGTGGAGCCCATCAGGGGGCTCGATCCCCTGTATCATGCCTGATACAGTATCAGGCATAAGATACGATCCCAGTATCATGCCTAAGCTGAAATCAAGAGTCAGATATTCAACCAATTGGGCCACCCAGGCACCCCTAGATGCAGTTTTCTAATCTAATATGAAAATGGTGAATTCCATGATAGAGATATGTTTTTAATTTTCCTCAGATATATGCAACAAAAAATGGTTCTTCCTTCTCTTAAAGAGATTGTGTTAGAGACACCTGGGTGGCTCAGTCAGTTGAACGTCTGACTCTTAATTTCAGCTCAGGTCACCATCCCAGGGTCGTAGGATTGAACCCTGAGTCAGGCTCCATGCTGAGCACTGAGTGTGGAGCCTCCTTAAGAGTCTCTCTCTCTGCCCCCTCCCCCACTAACACATGCTTTCTCTCTCCCTCTCTCTCAAAATAAATAAATAAATAAATAAATAAATAAATATTTTAAAAAGAGAGAGACAGAGATTGTGTCAGATTGGGATTACCTGATTATTAGACGTTTGGTAGGACATTGGTTCTGCCCATCTGGTTTTACTATTTTGACTGGAGGGGGCAGGGGAGTTTTCACTACCGATTCCCATGTCTTAATAATAGTTTTAGGACTTTGTACATTACCTATTTCCTCTCAAGTCACTTTTGGCAATTTATATATTTTTTGGACTTTGTATATGTTGTCTAAATGTTAAAGTTAGTGCCACAGCTTTATGGCTTTCTTTATCTTTTTATCTTTGCCACACTGAAGTTATACCCATCTTCCCATTCTGAATCTTATTTTTCTCTTTTCTCTTTTTTCTTAATAAACATTATAAATGTTTTACCAAAAAAATCAATTTTTCTCTTTGTTGATCCACTTTAGAGTATCTTTGTTTCCAAGCTCATTACTTTCTGCTAACTTATATTACTTCTGACTTATACTTTCCATGGGTTTTTTTCTAACTTCTTACATTGGATTGAAATTGATCCTTAACTCATTAATTCTCAGCCTTTTATCTTTTCTGATCTAAGTATTTTAGGCTGTAAAATTCCTTCTAAATAGGCTTTGGCTAGATTTCATGTTTTAATATATGATGTTTTCATAATTACGCACTTCTAATTGTTTTCTAGTATCCATTCACGTTTATTCTTTGATCCCTAAGTTATTGAAAGGCACATTTAAGATTTATTCCAAATGTGTGGAGTGGTTTTAGTTATCTTGTGTCTCCTAATTTCTAGCATACTTTTGTGCTTGAAAGAACATATTCTGCATGTAACTGACTTTTTTTTTTAAGCTTCAAGACTTAGTTCATTGCTTAGGAGGTAGCCACTTTTAATAAATGTTTTATTTGTACTTGAAAAGAATGTGGATTCTCTGATTGTTTGATCCAGGATTACATATGTGCCCAAAAGTCTTTCTCAAATCTTAATCCTTACTGATCTTGTGCCTGCTTCATCTTTCAATAACCAAGAAGTTCTACAAAACAACTGTTTCACTCTGATGTGGATGTAAGTGCCTATTGTATGGTCCCCAGCCCCTTCTTAGACCATGGAGCCAAAAGCCGAAAGTTCTAGGCCTCCAGGAATCAGTAGTAACATCCAGGGACTTCTGACCTCCCTCCTTTGATAGCTCAACAATGCATCTATATGATTAGAAATAAAAGTAGGTGTTCTGTATAAGAAATTTTTAAAACTCTATCTAAATATCTGTGTTGTCAGAAACATGTAAGCTCTCTAAACCTCATTGAAAAAAAGGAAATAACACTATCTGAAGTTGAGATTCCCCAGGAAATGACACCAAGGCAGAGATTTGTACTCAGGGAGTTTGTTGGGAAGCGTAAGTGGCCTTGGCAGAGGGTGTTACGTCTCGCTCACTCATACCCACCAAGCTGAGCATGAACCTAACACAGCAAGTAGTTCATGGTTGTTGAGCTAAACCAAACGACATGAACTATTTTCTGTCACATATAATGGATATAACTTTTTCACCAGAGGAAGGCTGCAGTTGGACCGTGACATCAGGCCTAGGACCACTGGAGCACCTGGCAAGAGTTGTCCCTTCCCAACAGAATCAGAATCCTCTAGAAAGTGCGTATATCACCTGGGGAACAAAGCTAACATGGAGGCAGCTTCCAGCACTGAGAACGACCATCAAAGAATCTCAATTGTTTCTAAAAGGCCACTTTTATGCAGGGCATGGGGAATCTAGAAATTTCAGGAGCTGAGCAGGAAATGAGGCTCTCAAATCGTAGACCTAGAAGCCAGAAAAGCATAACATTGTAAATGATCTGAAATGGGAACTGCCTCCCACCTGGGGGATAACTGGGAAAAAGGAATGTGTCTGTAGCTTTGGGTCCAGGTCTTTACCCAGACTTTTATCCTTTCTTGGGAATATCCCTTTCCCCATGTGACTGCGGGTTCACGAGCACCCGACATGTCCTGGCGTGGGCAGGAGTCACGAGCACAAAGCATGGGTGGATAGAAAAATTCAAGGGCAGCCTTCCATTGCTTTCTTCTCTTGATGACATTAACCTCTTCCTTCTGAGATATGTGTTCTCACTCCCCTTTGGTTCACAGTTGCTTCCTCGGGATTCTAAGCCTTCATGTTAAAGTTCTCCATACAGTGAAAACAGCATGAGAGGCTGAAATTATGTGTGCCCTTAAACTCTCCTGTGAAGGCCCACGTTGGAGACTGCCGGCTACCAGTATGCCCAGTGTGCCCAACGACTCCCTCCGTGTCAGAACGGATGGGTCTCTCAGAGTTTGGCTGCTCTGTCTCAGGAAAATGGTGCTATTGTTAAGGCCCAGAATCCCACATCCCACTAGGGGCAGAGCGATGCTCACTCTGTGAGAAGTATTCGGGAACTGAGGCTGATTCCGTACATGGGCCTTGCGCATCCGTGGCTTGAAATGGCAGAAGCTGTTGCTCTCTCGCTTAAATTATTTTCTCTCAAGCCCATAGAGTTACATTTTTTCCCGGGTTAGTCAATGATTTCTCTCCACTAAGTGGGTGTGTACTAACCCACCCAGCAACCTGCCTTCAGTCATGGTTACACTCTCTCTTCTCGCCCATTGTTTGGTATCTGGAGGAGGAAGCGCCCTTCTAATTTCAGCACCATTATGTCTATTCACTGCTGGAATTTTAGCTGCCAGCTCTCCAACCAGCTCAGCTACTGTCCTTGACTTCTTCCACAAAGACTAGGATTTTCCCCTTTGGCTCTCCTAATTATATGTAGGCTTTTCATTTCAGAATCATGCGTCTCAGAAGAAGACACTTCAGACCACCTCTACTGCCTTCTGTTTGCTCGTTTGGATGTAAGCACCCTTCACCACTTCACACCTCAGCTCCAACCCAAGAAGTCCGTATTTATCTCTGTGCACATCAGTGTAAGTTCTCTGTTCAACTCCAGCTCATTAAGTTTTAATTTTTATAAATGCTTTTTTTAAATGCTTATTTTTAAGAGAGAGAGAGACAGAGCACAAGCAAGGGAGGGGCAGAGAGACAGGGAGACGGAGAATCCAAAACTGGCTCCAGGCTCTGAGCTGTCAGCACAGAGCCTGACGCGGGATTGGAACTCTCAAACCGTGAGATCATGACCTGAGCTGAAGTGGGATGCTTACCCGACTGAGCCACCCAGGTGCCCCTGAAATATTCCTTTTGTATTTCTTTTCCTAATAATTCTTTGCCCCACAATCCTTCTTATAAAAACCCTCTATTTTGTACAACTCCTCAAAGTATCTCTCCACTTGCTGGAAGGGATGTTGCCTAATTTAGAAATTGCTGAATGAAGCCATTTCGATCTTCAAATTTACTCAGTTAAGTTTTGTTTTTTAACACCCCCCCCAAAACAGAACAACATAAAACCCAGAAAATAACGTTTCAAAAAAGACTCTGGTTGGTTCATCCTAACAGTCCCAGAAGACGAGCTGGCCTCCTCTATGCTTATGAGAAATGGAGGGTTTTTTTTTTTTTAAGCAAAAGGCTCAGAAATCAGACCCACATCAGAATAACGAGGCTTTCAAAAGGCACAAGGCAGGTTTTCACCTGTTTGCAAAGTGTGGAAAGAAATATGGGCCCGCCGGCGGGTTTTCCACCAATTTCCTGCACACACACATCGCCTGGCCGTTATCGCCACCATCAGTATCAGTTCTAAGAATGGAAAGGCTTGGAAAACCAGATTCATCCTGAAAAGATAACAACCTACAGAATTCACTTTAAATGTAAAGGACAAACAAAATTTATTGACTGAATGAAACCCAACAGTTAAAATGGCAGTGTTGTGTTTTCATTTTAAGATGTTTGAATGAAACAAGAAAAGTGCTATTAGTCCAAGCTTCTTACATTCATTAAAAGGGTGGCTCTATCAAAAACAGC
Source organism: Hyaena hyaena (assembly GCF_003009895.1). Taxonomy (NCBI): domain Eukaryota; kingdom Metazoa; phylum Chordata; class Mammalia; order Carnivora; family Hyaenidae; genus Hyaena; species Hyaena hyaena. Next base: position 4,910,397 of record NW_024080643.1, on the reverse strand, counting down.
AACATGCACAATGATACATATGCACAAAATGGAATTATATCAACAAATATACAAAATACCCAAAATAAAATATTTACAGGCTTAAAAATATAAACGTTGGTTCATTTATCCCATTAAATCATTGGAGTGGAGAAAGGAGAAAAGATCCTATTGCTTTTTAGAATCCTTTTTTAAAACAAGTTTTAAAAACATAGAGTAGTTCTAGGAGACAATTGTCGATGTTTGGGGGGGATTTAACATTCTATTATAAAAATAATATCTATAAACCTACTAATAATTTCCCTCCTGTGCACAAAAATAATACAGCCAAAAGCTTGTCCTCAAAGACACGCCTGACTTTCAGGAAAACTAATTCTAGAAATGGAGTTTCTCATTTGGGTCTTCTTTGTTATAATTTTCAAATAACCTGCGATTCCCTTCATTACGCTGAGATATTTCATACAAATAACTTGGTCAAAACCTGAAGTTAGCATTGAGCCTGGCAGATAGCTGGAGTCAAGTAAAAAGGACAAAAGTTTACTTTGCCTATGACGTCAAAACCATGTTCCCTGATGTTCTGGATAAAACGACCCCTCTCAGATCCTTCAAGTTCAGTTCATTTCATCCTAAAAGCAGTAACAATGTTATCTGTTACCTCGTTAGCATTTCTCTTCCTTTCTCCAGCTGTATACTGGGGGGGGGGGGGGGGGGGGGGGGGAATGGTTGCAATGTAGATATTTGAGAAGGTTCCCTAATTCCTTTAGGCTGCCTAGGGCCGTTTGATGGCATGTTACAAGTACTTGCTGTGTGTCAGCTCTAGGTCCCTCTGCAGTTTGACCAGGTATTTTTAGTATCTCTGCTTCAGCTTATTCGACGATCCAGGTAGGTAGCTGAGAAAGTTTAATATGTCTCCGATAACCAGTCACCTAGGCTGTATTTTATTAAAAATATTATCTTCCCACACAAAGCAGAAAGTTACTCTACCAATTACTGAGTAATTACCAAAAATTACCCCAGTTTACGATTCAATAGAATGACCACCTGTTACTGAAATCTTCGACTGAATCTTATTAACACGAAGTCTCAAATTCACTTTAAAAGCATTTTACCAAGGGTGGGCAGCTCATCTGTTAGTACAATCACCTTGTTCATTGTGACCATGTTACAATTTCTAATGGGTTGCCCCTAAATACGAGAGTATGAACAGAATCAGAGTGGAAGGAAACTTAGCTTGCAACCTAGTGGATTCACTACTGAGATGGTTTTTGGTTTTGTTACTGACAACACAGACGTCAGGTTACGAAATCTGTATGCAGACCTGCTTGTGTGTGGCTCTAGAATAACTGGTGAATATAGTCCACAATTTTGACTGGCCCAGGTGAGAAAAAAACCTGTTAGGCTCTGAGACCTTTGAGACTTGCATGTATAAAAGCCACCAAAGAATTAAAAACAAAAACAAAAACAAAAAAGCAAGTTCGCTTTTAACTCAAAGAGTCAAAATAGTCATCAGTTTAATGGTATCCACTGTTATAAAAATCTGGTTTGGCTCTCACAGTTCAGAACTGTGATCAGTTTTGTACTTAAAACAAGTTACTGTGAAAATGGAATCATAGGGCTAAAAAAAAAAAAAAAAGATGTATAATTAAAGCATGAGCTATAGAGTTAGGTTTCTTGTTCAAATTCTGTCCATTACTTATGAAAGGGGCGACTTGGGACACAGCATTTCACCTTTGTGAGCATCATTTTCTTCCTCTGCTGGATGAAGCCAATATCCCCCCTGCACAGTTCCTACGAACAGTGGCAATAACAATGCACAGAGCATCATCCCGGCACAGAGAAAACACATGGTATATGTTAGTTATTTCACTTCAATAGACAACACTCAAATTCACGGTGACTGACTGAGAGGTCTTCAATACATAGTAGTTGAATGGATCAATGAATCAGGAAATACGCACCAGAATTCAATGGCTGTAGATGGAACGTAGGATGCCCTACTTCACAAAGAGCTAGGAGCTCGTCTCTGAAGTTCAGAATTGCATCAAGGCAAGGGATCGCTCAGCTAGTTCCTACTTAAATGAACCACACGGAACACCCAGAGCGAGCCTAGGCTGTGTTTATGATGGAAAACCAAGTGCAGCGTGCTTGGAATGACCGAAACCCTACAGGGAAGAAGTGTTACCATGACAACAGAAGAGATTTCTGTCTATATTTTTGATGTTCGTCCCGAGAAAGAGAGGATACTGTCAAAAAAAGAGCAGAGTGTTTGCCTATTAACTGTACAACAGTGCCTGGTTCCTCCGTCAGCGATGTGAGCACCATCGTCTCGGACGCGAAACCAATTTCCAGCTTGATGGCTTGGGTTAGCTCTTTTTCTATTAGAAGTGAGCTGGTCGTGGCATTAAGTACTTTTTAGCTCTTGTGTTACCCTAAGTTACAGAAGACTTTATATTCCTCTCCCAGAGACTAGGGGAGAAGAGAGAGAGGAAGAAGGGAAGGGGAAGGGATAACATTGGAATGGGGTGCAAACAAAAAGCATGAATGAAAGATGGCACATTAGAGAAGTAATACTGCCCAGCCCTCGTGGCCGCTAAGAGGACCGAGTAAGTATCTACAAAGTTCCAAGTGATTCCTGGCACTTAACAAGGACTCGACAAATGTTCATCATTGTTGTAATTACTATTATTATTTTGAGAGGAATTTGTGTGGCTTAATCCATACCACTCTTGTTCAAGTTCACCGCATTCTGTTCCACCCCACAAACCATAAGCAACAAATGCAAAAAAAGAAAAAAAGTAGGTAAAATAAAATAAGGATGTTTTTAATGACTATTAAGAGAGTCCAGTCACAGTACAGCCATGTGTGAACTCCAAACTGAAGGGAGTTTTATGAAGCGTCAGATACAGTATATGACCGCTGAATACAAGTTGCACTGAATGTAAGTAATTCTAGGTCGTAAAATGTGTCCAGTTTCAGTTCTGGAGGCTTCGTGACTATTTTAACCTTTCCTTTTCCAGTTTGAGAAGGGCCTCCTTTCCATAATCACGAAACTATCATGCTGAATCACTCCTCAAAAGCATTACCTGCAGGGAGTGAATAAGGTTCCTTATAAGTGACATTTTTGCAACAAACTGTCTACATCAGCAGCACAGCGCAAAGGCTTTGAGAAGCAACTTACGACAGCCATCAGAAAATGCTCAGGGCCAGACGCGTGACTGACCACACTTCCCACCTGCCAACGTGACACGCACGTCTTTTTATGAGGCAAATGCTTGCCTCCTGCTTTCCCACACAGATATATAAGCCACCGGTCGGCCATGCTAGCTTGTGGTCCCAAACTGTCATGAATGTTTATGTGCAGGGAATCAAAAATTCCTGAGACCCAGTTTCCACAAACAAGAAGGGTGTCGTTCACCCCGTGGTCTGCCCGGAGAAGAGGGAAGAAGATGGGGAGGGCCGAGGTATGTGGGTTTCTCTTCTTATTTGATTCAGGTACTTTTAACTGGCCATGGCCAGTGGTGAGAAGAGGCAACTGTGATGGCTTCTCCTTATGTGTGAGAGTTTAAAACTCTTTAATTAGTTTCTTAAGAAGGAGAAGGATCGCAAAGTACATGCAAATATATTGGAACACGCCTCAGCAGAAACGGAGCACAGGGGACCAAGGCCAGATTGTCATCATTCAGGAGAGAAATCCGGAATGACTACCATCAGGAAATGTGTTCTGCCATGCAAGTGTCAAAACACGCCACCTCACGAGAAGTGTCCCCTTACTGCCATCTGAGGGCACCAAGCAAACATGGTGGCTACGGAGAGGGGAAAGAAAGCTACTTTAATCAATCTCTGTGCACAAAGTCAACGGTAAAGAGCCTCGGAAAACTAATCCGACAAAGATGTAAATAATGAAAACTCAGATCAGTAGAAGAAATCTTGATACCTAAGATAGCCTTTTTACCTTGGTAACTGTGTAAGCAAAGGGCAATTTGAATATTATTCATTTAAGTGCAAACACTTCGCAGCTACTTCTGAGATTAACGAAGAAACCCTTTAAACTCAGTAGATCATCACGTTCATGGGCATTAAACATTTTGTATTTAAAGAGGAAGATAATTTGTGGAAAACGTATTAAAGAAAGTCCTGAATGTCCTATATGTCATTGCTGTTATTAGGTGAAACAGTAAAACTCTATGTCCTCTTGGCGATTATCGGAAATGCTAGAGTGAAATTTCTCCCAGTCAGGGCTAGTGGAAGAATCAGAGCATCCAACTGCCATTAGTATGGACGCCAGAGTAGTTCAAGTAACACCGTCTGTAGAATGTAGGTATTGAAGTCAGGCTGTCTTTGTGCAGAGCTATTACATTCACTGATAAATTCAGGGCCAACAATTGATTTGACTTTCTCCTCTCTAATTCTCCTAATTTGTTCAGCTGTCTGACTAAACAGACTTAATCAACCAAGCATCTAAGAATCATACACACATAGCAAAGGTATCACCAGCCCACATTGAATCCTTCCCATTTAAAACAAAATCAGCAAATATGGCCAGTTTAGGAAATGCACAATAATTGGAATATAAATCTATTAAAATGCTTTTTTAAAAAAAAAGCCAAACCTCTCCGATCTCCAGGAGCATGAATGAAAGTAGCCCTCGGCACACACAAAAAAAGCAACTATGATTCCTTTTCTAGGAGTGGAAGAGGTTATGATCCAGGCTTCCTGCATTGAGCCTTGATTTCCTATCAGGCTGCTGAGGCCATTTAATTAATTGCCTGCATCCTTCATTTTGACTGGCATGGGTGGAATTCTTAAATATATAGAGGTGTTGTTTTTTTTTTAATGGAAAACATATGGAAAAAAGAATACAAAGGAGACATATTTCACATCTTGCATAACTGGTTAATTGACAGGCAAGAGGAAACGAAGGTACGCTTTGCTGGCGCTTGCCTTTCCTTACAAAAGGAGACAAGGCATCGTGGTAAAATTGCAGAAATAAGTCCCAAAACTGTGAAAGCAAAAATAGTTTGTCCAGGGCTTATAGAATAGATTTCTCGATAGACTGTCTTTTCTGTTACAATATTCTCACCAGTACTTCAGGTACACTGAACTTTCCTGTACAGCTGAACAAATGAGCAAAGAGAACTTTGTCGTGGGTTCACACAGAGGAGAATGTAACCCTCACAAGAAGATGCACAAGAAGAAGATCAAGATCCTTTGTTTTACAGCTAGGAATGAAATTTGTGTTCTTGACATTCACGAGGGGGAAATGAATGCATCTGGAGTCTAACTAGTGCTATCGGTGTGAAATCAAATTTAAATCCCTTTCTCAAGGCAGAATTGTAAAATATTTCCAAGTGTACAGTAGATGCCTTTGTCTGTTAGTCTGCGCACAGTTGAGTGCATCAGCACGTGTGCGTGTGAGTGGCTTTACGAATCCCTGGTGGTGAGTTCAGCGTGCTTAAGGCTATGTCTGATTATAGGACCTCATCTATATAAGGAAATTCAATATTAAAGCAGTGCTTTGAAATACATTAAGGACCTGACACAATGCAGTAAGAGCCAGCAATCTGACGAATAAAGAAATTCAACAAATCTCTACCACCTCTTCTAATTGAACCATTGCGAACTTAAAATGGAGAAGAATCTGCTTTATGCTACTGGCTCAAATTTGCTTTCCTTTGATGTCTGTTTATTTGGTTCCTTCTGTACAGTGAAAATAGGTTTCCATATACTTAACTTGCCTCTTTCTTTCCTCTATGAAACAACACAAGCTTCAAAAACACGTGCTATCAGTTCATTACTTAGGCAATCTCTCTGGAAGATGGGAGCTATATAGAAGCGGTTATGCCAGTCATATACATGTAGTTTTGCTTGAAAATATCTCATCTTCCTGATACCATGAATCAACTCCTAGTAGGAGCTCTGATCTTTTGATTAAACACACTGAAGTGCATTTCAGAGAGGTATTATATAATCATTAGAGGCTAATAGCATTCTAGGAACTGCTTCAGTTAATCACTCAAACTATCCAGGCATATGGTAACCCGTTCTGAAATAAATGCTTCATCTAAAATAATAGAAAACAACATATCAGGAAGCCACTTTTCAAAAAAAAAAACAAATCTTGGCATGGTGTTTATGACACATAACGCTTGCCAGTGTCATATTTTGAACGTACCTGTGTCGATCGTAAGTCCAGAAAGCAAAAGTCAACTACCATGAAACACTGGAATTTTCTATTGTTTGTCTGTATATGGTCCTCATGTGGGACTCCCCACATTATAGAATGGTGGAACCCAAAATTTTTATAACCAAGGTAAAAAAATCTCTGAAAACCAGGATTAGGGGGTGAGAAGCAAATAGGCTCTTACCCAAGACAAGACAGAACCATTCCTGTGGGATGTCAACACAATAGACTTTGTTTTTGCTTTCCTGCATTGAGAGCTAGAGAACCCATATAAAACAAAAACAGGATCGCTTTAGGTTTCAGAACACAAAAGAACAGCAATAGTTCAGGGACAGTAGTCGTAACTAGTTATAAAACCAGATTTTAAATTCGAGGTTACTGACAGATTATAAAACGTTAACAGCTGGATAAACTGTAAAATATGCATTATGTACACATGAAAAGGTTACAGGTTATAAATGCTAACATACTGTGTCTATTGGCGTTTTAGTGAAATCTTTCCCTGATCCTAATTTCTTCACTGGGTGGGAAAGAAAAAGAAAAAAAAGAAAGAAAGAAAAACACCCGCTCTGCTGAGCTTTTTATTTCTCCCCAAACAAATGATCTAAGCCAACCAAACCAAACTGCTCCTTTATGGTCCTAGTGACAGACAGTGCCCTATTTGCATACCCAGCAACCGAAAGTAGGCAAATGTGCTGCCAATCAACGGTCCCCTCTGCCCCTCAGGTAAATACCTGGCTCTTTGAGCTTTGAGAGTACTTCCCACACAGTGATACAGCAAAGGGTCTTTTTTTCTTTTCTTTCTTTTTCTTTCAAGCTCCATTTTTTCCCTGGAAAGAAAAAGAAGGAAGGAAAGAAGGTGTCTTGGGAGAGGAAGGGCTCCTCTGGCCTTGGCAGTGGCTCTCCCGGCCCTCTGTGGAGCCTGGCACGGCCACATATCGTGGCACGATGCCTACTTAGGTTTGGTTAAGTCCTGTTTTCTGCAAAGGCAAGTAAAGGTGACTTCCAAGTGTTCAGCGCATCAAAGCAAAAACAAAAAACAAAAAACAAAAAGGAAAAACAAAGATTTTCTTTAAAGGTGTAAAAAAAAAAAAATTAAAAGTGCTTGAAAACAATTCGCAGGGAACTTATCTGGAGGGGCAATCCCCCCCGCGTAGCACCCCCTCCACGGCGTCTCCTGCCTCTGCTTGCCACGCAGAGGCCTCCTCGGTCCAGGCTGCGGCGCAGGGACGGGCCTTATCAGAGCCTTTCTTCTCGGGAAGCGAAACTTCTGTTAGCGGTTTCCGGGGAGAGCCCGCCCACGTCGGCTTCGGGGACCTCACAACTTTTTGGCCCCGTCGTGGCACGCGGCGGCCCGCATGGCGGTGCCAGCCAGGGCCCTGCTGCTGACCCGGCGGACCAGCACTTTGGACACGGGGATTTTTGTTCTGGGCATCTCACTCCGGACTGGCGGCTGGGGCGCCGCGGGATGGCTGGACGGAAGGTTCGCCAGGTGCTTGATGCTGATGGGGATCTTCGAGTCCCTCAGCAGGCTGCCCGGGGTTCGCAGCGGGCAGGTGATGGCGCCCGGGGACACGGGCTTCAGCCGCGACGGGCAGGACGCCTCCTCGCCGGCGGGGGCGGCCGCCGGGGCGGCCGCGTCGGGCTCGGCGTCCGGGTCGCAGGGCGCGTCGCCGCCGGGCGCGTCCCGCGGGACGGCCGCCTGCTCGGCGCCGCTCGCGTCCTCGGGGCCCGGCGTGGCGGCGCCGCGGCGGCTGTCGTCGCGGCCGGCGACGGCCTCGGGCTCCTCGCCGGGGCGGGGCTCGGCGGGGCTGCGGGGCAGCCTCCGGGGCTTGCCCGAGGGCGCGTCCGCGGCCGTCTCCGGCGCCGCCTGCGGGCCCGGGGCCGCGGCCGCCGGGGGCCCCGGGGCCGGGTCCTCGGCCCGGGACAGCATGTCCCAGAATTCCTGGAGGCACGTGTCGTCCAGCCCCTCCGGGCTCGCCATCTCCTCCCCGCCGCCTTGGTAGGCCAGCACGCCGCCGGGCTTCTGGCGGCCCGGCCCGGGGGCGTGCTTGTCACAGCTGGGACCTGCCTCGTCCTCCGGGTCTGCAATAATATCTCCACAGCCTGTAAGAGAGTCAAAGCTTTTCAGTGAAGTCACGTCAGAAAACATCAAACAAATACGATCGGCCGACGGGTCTGAGGGCGGGTCGGCCGAGGAGGGGTCGGGCGCGGCCGCCGCTCGGCCGCCGCCGCCGCCGCCGCCGCCGCGCTCCGGGTCGACGGGCGGGACGGGCTGCCCCGGAGCGTCCCCGGTCCTGCAGGCGTCGTCGGCCGTCGGCGCCTCGCGCGCGCCCGGCTCCGCCGCTGCCCGGGGCTTCTCGGCGCGCCGCTGCCCCGCGGCGTCCTGGGCCCGCGCGCCCTCGGCCTTAGGGGCCGCGGGGCTGGCGGCGTCTCGGCGGCGGTCGGGCGCCGGCCCCGGCCGCCCCCCTCCGGGCTCACCTGCTGGCTCCGGCGGCGCGTCCCCGCTCGGCTGCTCCGGCTGGCGCGCGGGCGCGGCCGTCTCCTCCTTGACGCACTCCAGGCTGGCGGTGAGCGAGCCCGGCGGGACGCGGCCGCCCGGCGCCCCCGCGCGCTCGCCCTTGGCCTCCGCCTTGGCCCGCTTGTCCTTCCTGTGCCAGCGCATGCTGCTGAAGAGCCCCTTCAGCCCCCTCTTTTGTTTGCCGCCGGCCTTGCTCGCGTCCGCCGGCTCGCCCCGGCCGCCGCCGCCGCCGCCCTCCGGCCGCCCGTTCTTCTTCAGCAGCGAGAAGAAGCTGTGGGACTTGGCCACCGCGCTGGGGGCCGCGGAGCCCCCCGCCCTGGGGGCGCCCGGGCTCGGCCGGACCCCGCCGCCGCCGCCGCCGCCGCCGCCGCGCGGCTCCTCCTTCTTGCCGCCCTCCAGCACCAGCACCTCGGCCAGGCCGTCGTGGGTCCTGCTCCTCACCATCCCCGTCGGACCCGAGCCTTTCCCGTCCCCTTTGTGTTTGACCCCAAAAATGCTGGGCATGGTGCCACCCGATTTCCTCTTCTTGAATAATTTGAAAGCGGCCTTATTGATCTTCCCCGACGGCTGCTCGGCGGCCGGCGTCTCGGCGGCACAGTCGCAGGGCGAGTCCATGTCTGCCGCGAGGGCCCCGGCCCCGGCCTCCGCCTTCCTCCCGCAGACCCCCGCGGACGCGCGATCCCCGCCGCCGCCGCCGCCGCCGCGCTCGCTGACAGCCCCGCCGCCGCCGCCGCCGCGCCCGCGCGTCGCCATGGAAACCGAGCGGGCGAAGCCGCTGTCGTCAGCCGTGGGCTCGCGCCAGGCCCCCGTCAGCCCGAGCCTCGCGAGCCGCCGCCGCCGCCGCCGCCGCCGCGGCGGGAGGAACACGCCGAAAAGACCATCTCGCCTCCCGCCCGCGGCTTATATAATCCCCTAACCCGCTTCCGACCCGGCTCGGCTTTGTGCTGCGGGGTTTGCGTGCGTGCGCGGCGGGGCCGGGCCGCAGAGCCCCGAGCCCGCCGCGGGCAGGCCCGGCGTCATGATGGCGCTGCGCCCCGGCGGTCGCGGCCCCCGCGGCTCCCTCCTCCGCGGCCGCCAGCGCCGCCGCGGGTCCCGAGGCTCCCCCAGCGGGGACAAAGAAATGCGACCCGACACAACCCGGGGGCGCCTCCCGCGGGCGTCCCGAAGCCGCGCGCGTCTCGCCCCTGCCCTCCGGGGGCCGAGCCCGCGTACACCTGCGCTCGCCCGCCGCCGACGCCGCCTCCGGCCCGGCTCCAGGGGGCGCCCTCCGCGAGGGCGGTGCGGACGCGCCCGAGGGACCGCCGCGGGCTCCAGCCCCCGGGCTCAGCCCCGGCAGCCGCTCCTCGCCGGCTTCGGGCCAGGCGGGGGTGGAGAAGCTCAGGGCCACTCCACAGGTGCTCCTAGGAGTGCAGGGTCTGCCTTCTTCTTCTTCATTTCCCTTTACCCCTGCCCCCCCGCCCCCGCCCTTGCTGCCACCCCTACCCCTCCATCACCCCCAGGCCTTCCTGCAGCCCTGGCCCCCTGCGGGGCAGGGACGCGCCTGCCGGCCTCCGGAGTGTCCGGGAGTGTCTGCGGCTGCTCGGACCCACATGATCTGGGGAAAAGGAAACCCTCGGCCCAGGGAACAGCCCAGTCTGGGGGTCTGTTCTGTGATCTGACTTCCAAGGTGACTGCTAATATATTACAATAACCTTGACACCTGATTTCAGCAACCTAGCTGGAGGGTTATTAGCAAAAAAGAAGAAATTTGGAGAAGCAGGTGCACACACATATATAATATATATTTAGTATTATTTAATAATGTGATAAATATATAATACTTACCGTATACCATTTATTTTATTCATAAATATTATTTAGCAATATGTGGTATTTACGTCAGTGTGAATATCCATGTTTCCCCTAATCATCTCGAGGTTCATTTTTGTTGTTTTTTTGTTAGAGAGAGAGATTTGGGGAGGGGGGGAGGAGGAGAGCCCTCATGCTCACTGAGCAGGGGATTGGCACAGGGAGAAGGAGAGAGAGAATCTCAAGCAGGCTCCACATCCAGCACGGAGCCCGACTCGGGGCTCCATTTCACAACCCTGGGATCACGACCTGAGCCGAAATCAAGAGTCGGATGCTCAGCCGACTGAGCCACCCAGGCGCCCCTCGAACCTCATTTTTATGACCTTTGCATTTTACCCCGAAACCCCATCCTCTATGGCTTGGAGTCAGAGTTTTACTACTACCACATTGGCCTTGGCAGCTCCTGTAGCACGGAACCCAGTTGGTGTGAATTTAGGCCTTGGGGTTGTTAGCTGTACACTTGCCCTTTTCTGTCGCTTTGGATCAAGAACACTGTTAGATAAAATTTAAAAAGTAGGAAGCTTGGATTCAGGAGAGGTTTTCATTCTCGCATGTGAATCCAACCAGGTGTCTGCAATTATTGGTCTCTCCCGGACAGGGTGTAACATTAAGACCCGGCTCTTTTGCCACTTCTAACTGCCCCTTGTCGTGAGCAATCAGGTGTCACATCACCGCCCAGAGGCAAGAGCTGTGAAGATCTGTACAGAGAAATGCATTGGTTATTTCTTCACCGGCCTTTTGAAGGCAGTGGAAAGTCTTTCCGGAAAGTCTTTCCCAGTTCTTCATGCGCACCGTGCAACTGCTCTGATTGGCGGGTTGCTGCGTAACTGTGAGTCCCCAGGCATTTGTGGCTGCGATCGTGCAGTGCTCCATACAGACTCTCCCCTGCTCCATCCCCAAGCCTGGCACGAGAAACTGGGCTGCTCCACAGCTGACCTCCCCAGACGCCCCAGTGAGTCTCATTTGCATGAGAATCCTCGGGTCCCCTTGGAAAACTGTGGCCAGGACCCTGGGATGGATCTCACTCCCTGGGAGACACAGGACTTCAACAAAAAGAAAGGGACAGCGCAGTCTTCAGTCCCTGACCCCGAGGGAGAAGAAGGCAAAGAGCCTCGGAACCATCCCAGGCCTCCGGCTAAGGGAGCTTTAGAAGTCCTGGTGTGGATGGGGGTCTTCAGATGTCCTCTAACCCAAGGTCCTTGTTATGGGGACTGTCAGAAAAAGGAGAGTGTGGCCAGCCTAAGCGGGCCTTACCAGAAGAACCAGACACATGGGGAGAGCACCCCTTCCCAGGGCCCAGGAGCCAGCAAGGGAGGTGGATGGTTAAGAGTCCCAGCTCGGTGGCAGGTTTAAGCCAAAGGTCATTGTTTGGAACCACAGCAAGGGATCGCTCCCCCTTAAATCACTCTTCACAGTAAGAGTGGGGGAAGCAAAATCTGCGTTTGTACAAACTGGTGACTTTAGTCCCTGAAAGACAGATCATGACAGTGAAGATCATTTTGCCAGAAGCATCCCTGTAGGGGGTTATGTTTTCTCCTTTCATTCCTTCTCCCCAACTCCACCATGGCCCCCACCCCCCACTCTGCCATTTGAAAGAGCAAACAGAAAATTCGAGTAGAAAGAAGCTGAGGAGAAATGTTTCTGAAAACAGCTGTTCCAGGGGCGCCTGGGTGGCTCAGTCGGTTAAGCATCTGACTCCAGCTCAGGTCATGACCTCGTGGTTCCTGAGTTCCAGCCCCGCATCGGGCTCTGCGCTGACAGTGCAGAGCTGCTTGGGATTCTCCGTCTCCCTCGCTCTCTGCCCCTCCCCCCACTCATGGTGTCTCTGTCTCTTTCAGGATAAATAAATAAACTTGTAAAAAAATTTAGAGGCACCTGGGTGGCTTCTGACATTGGTTCAGGTCATGATCTCACGGTCTGTGAGTTCGAGCCCCCATATGGGGCTCTGTGCTGACAGCTCAGTTCCTGGAGCCTGCTTCAGATTCTGTGTCTCCCTCTCTCTCTGCCCCTCCCCGACTTGCACTCTGTCTCTCTCTCTCTCTCAAAACTAAATAAACATTAAACAATTTTTTTAATTAAAAAAAAAGGAAAAAAGCTGTTCCAGAATGACAGGATACTTCACAAATGTAAACAGCAAACAGGTTTTGCCGGAGACATGTGCATGCTTTTTTTTTTTTTTTTTTTTTTGGCACAAGGGAGTGTTTGTTATTCAATCGCAGCTTTTCTCTCTGGGTAGCCAGCGTCTTTGGGGGAAGACAATCAGAACAAGAGAAAAGATCAGAGAAACACAGGAGGAATCGTATGAAAGCTTACCATCGTCATGACGTCATCGTCAATTTCCTAGCCCCAGCCTTTGTCCTAAGCTTAGTAGGTGGAATTTTCTATCTGAGGGGGATCACCCAGAACACTCTGTGGAAAAGGCCATGGTGCCGCCGCTGCTGGGGACCTCCCCTCGTCACAGCATTCCCATCAAGGAGGCCCCCGGCGTTACCTTACATTTGCTAAGGTCTGTAAAGCAATGTTTAGCTGATGTCGTTTGGTTTTAATTTTTTTTTAATGTTTTATTTATTTCTAGGAGAGAGAGAGAGAGAGACAGCGTGAGCAGAGGAGGGTCAGAGAGAGAGGGAGTGACAGACTCTGAAACAGGCTCCAGGCTCTGAGCTGGCAGTCAGCACAGAGCCCGACACGGGGCTCGAACCCACGAACCTCGAGATCATGACCTAAGCGAAAGTCGGACGCTTCACCGACTAAGCCACCCAGGCGCCCCATGATTTCGTTTGGAAATGATCCTGGACCTGCCTGTCCCCGAACCGCTCAGCCTGCTCTGGACCCCAGCCCAGTTGGCAAAGCTGGCTTCCCCTTTCTGTCCCTCTCCACCCCCACCCCACCCCACCCCATCCCACCGTAATCGTCCTCTGCGGCGAGCTGAGTGAAGACCCTCAAATATCTTTGTTAAGAGGACCATCAGAAAGAGCCCAGCTTTGCCAACCTTGAGCCTCATCCTGAAGTCAGCCCTGTCTGTGTAACCACTGTCGGCCCTCGCCCTCCCAGGGGTGCCATGGGCCCCACGCAAGCCGAGACCACAAGGCAAAGTGCCCAGTGGCCAGGGGAGAAATATGTGAGTGCCCTGGCCGAGGGGCCCACGCTACTGGCTTTTTCTGTACCCTCCTTTCTGCAGAACTTCAGGCTCCAGGTGAGGGCCCGGCGGCGAGGAGGAGCAGAGAGGTCCGCGCACAGGAAGCCTGAGCTGGCCTGAAGTTCTTATGCACTCTCGTGCGGAGTTTGATTCCTGGTCTGTCCCGAGCATCAGCTTTCCGTGTGGGGTAATAGCTGTTCTGGGTATACGCTTACGCAGAGGAGAAATTCATTTCTAATTAGTAACACGCGATGTGAAAAGCCCAGTCCAACTCGTAATTTTCCACATTAGCCCTGGAACACAGCTGAGGCTGCTGAGGGGGAGAGAGCTAGCTCATCCCAAGAGACGACAGAATCCCATGTTGGCTCTGGAGTAACCAGAAAGCTCAGGGGGTGAGGTGTCCTGGCTTCCACAGGTCACTGTGCATAAGGTGTCACCCTGGACCAGCCCCCATGGGTTTGTACCCAGATCATAGAGCAAGGGGGTGTGAAGAAAAGACCAGATAAGAGCAAAAGGAGCACTTATCTGTAATGTCGGTGGGTCTCAGGGGCGCGGGCCATCAAGTTGGCAACGCTGGCATTTGGGTCATTCCCCTGCCTTTCTCTTAGCTTCTGGTTCTTGCTGGGAACCATTGGTATCCCCTGGCTTCTAGACACATCGTTCCAAACCACCTCCATGTTCTTCTTTTTTTTAAAAACATTTATTTATTTTTTAGACAGATAGAGAACACAAGCAGGGAAGGGGCAGAGAGAGACACACACACACAGAATCCGAAGCTGGCTCCAGGCTCCGAGCTGTCAGCACAGAGTCTGACGTGGGGCTCGAACCCACGCGCTGTGAGATCATGACCTGAGCTGAAGTCGGACACAACCCACTGACCCACCCAGGCGCCCCCAAACCGCCTCTGTTTTCATGTGATGTTTTCCCCCAAGTATCTGTCTCCTTTCTTCTTATAAGACACCAATCACATAAGAGTAAGGACCCACCCCTCTCCAGAACCACCTCATAATTTTATATCTTAGTCGCAGTTGCAAAGATCCTATTTCCAAATAAGGTCACATTCACGGGTATCAAGGGGTTAGGACCTCAGCGTATCTTTGGAGCCACCATTCCACCCACAGCAAGCACCACTGCCAGCAACGGGCTAGCATCCGCCTCGCTTTTATCCCTCACCGCGCTCACCAGTGCCCTCGGCACAGTGCGGTGGTTGGACTCTCTCTGGTGGATTCAAACTGGGTATGGGCTGCTCCAGCACGTGTAGACCCTTGGCAGACTTCAAGGTCACAGATGGCACTTCTGGGCTTGCCAGCAGCGAGGGAACAGTACCGCCACCAGCCCGAGGAAACAAGAAAGAAAACGGCGGAGGCCAAGAAGACGAGATGGAGGCACACGTATGTGAGACCCCCGGGGTCTGCTGGCATTCTCCAGGGGGCGCCTCCGAGGGCTCTCCAAGATCCCACGCAGGATAGAATACGAGCAAACGCTGCGGTTACTACCGCTGTCCAGTTTCTGTGCCCGAGGCACCCGTTACTCAGCACCCCCCAGACTCCCCTTCTCTCCCGGGCCACTATTTGGCCGGAGCTGCTCTTAGGAAATATTCTCAGGTTGCACAGTCAGGTGGGATCGTTTCAAGTTGTCAGCACCAAGGTGGGCGTGAGGAAGCCCAAACCAGGCCAGACGACAGAGGCTGTGCGGACAGGGTGCCTCGGCCTTGGGCCCATCACACCCACAGGTGTTACGGAGGCCACAAGACTCAGGAATTCAGGAGCGAGAGCCCAGAGGGGCTGCGAGGAATGAATTAAAGCCCAGGCACCTGCCCCTCTGGGGGTACTTTCGCTCATCTTTAAGGAAATTCTACCGCGTTTCTGCTCTTTGACGCAAGGCAGCGTCACCCACCGGGTTGGCACAGCTCACAGAAGATAGGCAACAAGCACGACGCAGCCCGGGCAGCTAAGGGAGGCCTGTGCCCAGGCTCCTCCCTCCCACTGGGGTTTGCATCCACGTGAGCAAATGACCCTCGTCGCAGCCACGCTGCCTTCCGGATGGCCGGCTCCCTTTCTCAGCTGCTCCAACTTCAGTCTCAGAAACTCCGAATTCCCCTGCCTTTTAAGTAGCGGTTTAAGATCATGTTTGTAAGGGGCGCCTGGGTGGCTCAGTCGGTGAAGCGTCCGACTTCGGCTCAGGTCACGATCTCACGGTTGGTCAGTTCCAAACTCGCATTAGGATCTCTGCCGTTAGCGCAAAGCCCGCTTCAAATCCTCCGCCTCCTTCTCTTTCTGCCCTTTAAAACACATTAAAAATTTTTTTAAAAAAGCAAATGTTTGAAATAGACTTAAGTTAGCACCTGACTGTGGTTATTGCCACGTCTAGACTGCATCCATTAGCATTTACTGAGTGGCTACTGTGTGCTGGGGGCTGTCATGAGTAATCTAGGACACTGCCCTTGAGAGCCACCGGGAGACTCCCCAGTGTGAGCTTAGTTCAGTGCGAAACTCTCCAGCCAACTGGACGGAGAGTACCTTTGTTCCCACCCCCAGGATGATCAGGCCTTGGCAGCCTGAGTGTTGTTTTTTTCCTCCTTTGGAAAAAAAAAAAAATAAAAAAACCCAAAAACAAACCTATGTTTTCTTCCATGACGGGTTAATCCCCAAATAGCCAGGCTTACTTCAGTCCCAGATCCTAACCACCTACGGGGGTTTCTGGATGTGCTCTGGGTTCAGTCCCGGATCCTGCCTCACGCAGCTTTCATTTATGTTTCTTTGCCACTCGCCACTACATTGTTACTTTTTTTCAAAAGAGAGAAATCTCAGCAGATGTATTCATTCTGAGATGTTTCCTGGACACACACCAGTGAGCTCATTAGCCCAAGCTAACCATGAGGGCCCCCCCCAACGCCCCACTTTTCTTCTTCTTTTTTAAATTTTGCAGGGAGAGCAAGGTCATGTGGTCCCGTAGCAGCTCATTCCTGTATGTGCAGCGAGCAGTGACTGAAATTACCCTCAAGAAGGAGGCCTGTGCTTTCTAAACATGCGTATGTCTTCTGAGTATCTGCTTTTGTTTAGCAAAGACTGAAGCTCGAATGGGAAATTTCTAGGTCAGCTGTACTTTGCTCTAATCAAGGGGAGATCTAGCCAAAAAGAACAGCAAAACTACGGCCCGAGTTTTTTGGAGTGTCTTGTCTGATTACCCAATTATTATATTACAGCTCAGATTAGGAAGGGATTAGCCCCCGAGGTTGGACAGATGGAGAACACTATTAAAATACCCCATGTGGGGTTTCAGAGCGAGACGCAAAGTGACCACCTGTCCCTGTTTCTTGGGTCAGCCTGTCCTCATTTAGAGTCCCAAGATCGCTGTGTTTGATGCCAGCGCGGGGAGAGAATGAATAGCACAGGAAGCAAGCTGGGCCCCGCCCCCCCGCCCCCCCCTGCGCCCAGAGCACCTGCCCCTCCTGATTCTCGTGCCTTATCTTGTGCCCTGCCCTAGAATGACCTGGCAAGAAATGGCCAGCTGAATTGCTAGTGGCTTCGGGGTTGTTATCTCTCAGGGCCCCTGGGAGCAGGTCCGGGACATTTTACTGGTTTGTAGCAGACAGGAAGTTTCCCCGCCAGGCCTCCTTTTCCTTTGTTAACTTCTGAAAAGCAGCTCCTCCTTTCGTGACCTTTTGTCATTCAGGGGCCACGTGGGGCTGTTTCTTGAGCTCGGAAGCTGGGGAAGAGTGCGGTCAGGGGTCAGGTCCGTGCTGCGTCTTTGTGCCTTTTCACCCCGGTCTGGGGAGGCCGGGATGGCCTCTGTACCACCTTGCTGGGCAAGGAAGTCGAGCGGCTCGGGCTTCGGGCCCCAGCCTTGAATTCACAGGCAGAAAGGTGCTCTAAGCGGTTCACTGAATAATTAATAAGCCACTTAGCTCTTCTGCTGCAAGTCCTTTATCTTACAGGATGGTGGTGCTGACCTCATGAGGGTGTGTTCAGAAACATCAATGGCTGATGAGAAAGCATCATGCCAGGTAAAATCTGTTGGTAATCTCAACAGTGTAATGATCCAGCCAGATGAGTGCCTCTTTCTAGTATATCCAGCTCAAGTCTATTCAAGAAAAGCATGCTGAGCACAGGGAGTACCTTCTTCATCAAAGACTTGACCGCTTGGGTGATGGGCATGGAGGGGGGCACTTGTTGGGATGAGCACTGGGTGCTGTATGGAAACCAAGTGGACAATAAATTATTAAAAAGAGAAAAAAGGCTTGGCCTCAGCATGTCACAACATAGAGTCTTAAGGTTGACGGGTCACCAGTCCCCAAACTCTACAGAGAGCCACCCACTCATGACTGGAATTCTCCAGGAAAGGGGTCTTCACCACATCCAGAAGCAGCTCACCTCGTGTTTGGACAATTCCACTCCAGGATTTTGTTTTTTAAAATAGAGTTGAATTATTTTAGATCTTCACAGCTTCTTCCTCTTAGTCCTTCTACCGTTCTAGGACTCCAGTACTGACCAGTTTTGACAGGCTGGGTATTAGTCGGAGGGATTCTCACGCATTGTTTAATCCCCACAACAATCACATGGGGTTGGCTCTCCCTGTTACTCAGAAAAGGGAAGTGGGACAATGAAGTAAAATGATTTGCTCAAGATCTAACAGCCGGTCAACAGTGTGGTGCTATGGTCTACCTTCTTTTTCTTTTTGTAATTTATTTTTTAAGAGAGCGAACGTAAGCAAGGGAGGGGCAGAGAGGAGGACTGAGGATCCAAAGCAGGCTCTGTGCAGACAGGCTGACGGCAGTGAGCCCGATGCGGGGCTCGAACTCTGGAGCTGCGAGATCACGGCCTGGGCCAAAGTCGGATGCTCACCGGACTGAGCCCCCCGGCCGCCCCCATAGTCTACCTTCTTAATCTCGGTTGCGGTAATCTGTTGCTGAGTAACATACTGCTCTAAAACATAGTGGCTTCAAACAACCACCATTTTGTTTGCTCAGAATGTTGTGGATCAGATACCCTGTCAGGGCTCAGCTGGGTGGGTCTCCTCCTCCAACGGAGGTCTGTCATCGATTGCTGTGTGATAGAGGCGAGCACTGGACCCCGACAGCAAGCATTGCAATCAGCAAAGGCGAAAACCGTGTAACCGTTCAGGTCCGGCTTCAGAAGTTATATACCACCACCGCCACCAGATCCTATTGGTCAGAATAAGTCCACTGAAGCCTAGACTCAAGGGAAGGATAATTAAACTTGATTTCTTTATTAAAGAGTGGCAAGATCGTAGCACAAAAAAACATGTGAGATGAGAAAGATCATTGTGACCGTCGGAGGAAAGGCCGTCTACCCAAACCACAACTTATTTCTTCTAGAAAATACGTTCGTACGTTCCTCCAGACGACGCCTCTTCCGGAAACTACCTTTCAAGTATTCTCCAAGACTTTGGTTTTTCAGGTGAGCCTTTTGGTTCTTGAACTGTTCCTTACCCCCCTAGCCTTCTCCCGCCACGTACCCCGGGGTTTAACGTCACATTCCGGGGTGTGCCTACGCTGGTGCAGAGCGGAGTGACCATGGCCTCCTGTCTTCTACATGCGGATGTTGAATCAAGTGGGAATTTTTGACGCCACACGGCATCACACAGGAATTCCGGCCGCTGACACTTGCAGCCCCTCACTCTTTCCCTGTGCAATTATTTTGAGGGGCCCAAGTTAAATTCCATTGTGTGGAATTTGGCCTCACACTCTCTGATTCATCGGGCCTTTCTAGATCCTGATTTGGGGTTCCGCGGTCTTCGCGCTCCTTCCCAGTTTTCAGTCAAACCGACGTTTGACTCTTGACTTACGTCTTCCTTCCACATCTGCTCCCAAGTCACCGACAAGCCCCGGGGCCCATTCAGAGACGAGAAGAAAGCTGTGAGGAACACCTCTTAATAGACAGCCTCTCTGCACATTAACATGTAGCCATCGAGCCGCAGCTCTGCAAGCCCGGAGGGCGGATTTACCAGGCAATTGTGGGTCCACCAACTTGCCCTGCTTTGCATCCAAACCCCCCTTTTCACGCTTCGTCTCGGGAGGGTCAGAGAAACCACTGCTGGCCCCTTAACTGGGTTCTGGGGCCACAACCACAACACTGGCAGCAAGAGAACCGAGGTCAGTCTCCGTTTCCTCATTGAGCCCCCGCTCCTGGGGATGACGCCCCCCCCTTCTCAATTCGTCCCGGCCCCACTCCGTGCTGGGCTCTCCTCGCCCCCCCACCGCCTTTTGCCTGTTTCCGAACACCAGCCCACCGTTCACCCGTTTACAGCCTTTCCTGTTCTCCAGACTCCCCCAGGGATCATCTCAGCGCTGCAGTCGCCAAAGGAAATCGCAGCTCCTCTTAGAACCTGATCCTCTTAGGAATCTGGGTCAGGAGACATAGAGTTAGAGGGCCAGGTGCTGCCCACTGTTTTCAAGAAATGTCGGCTTCTGCTCACCCGGAGTATTGGTGGCCCAGCACAGCAAGCTCAAGGAAGGCAGAGTGGACCTTCCGACTGCTTAGAGTAAAGTTCAAGGGGAACGGTGTGTGCTAGTGACAGTAATATAAAGTCAACTATAATCACTGCCTTGAGGGGGGCGAAAGGGAGACATTACAAGGTTTATAGGACAAATTATTTCTCCTTGGGCAGAAAAAAAGGCTCTTGGAGTCAGTGGCATGCGGAATAAATCCTAAAAAGCAGGGAAGTTCTGCCGAGAACACAGACTCCTCTCACAGCTGCCTGTTTGCGGGACGTTCTTGAAATCAACCGGGTGGCGATGTAACAGATCCCTTTCAAGGGCTTGTACCATTTGAGCTAGTGCTTTCCATGTCCGAGGAATGAATCCAAACACAAAGCTCTTCAACGTGTTATTTAAATGATGGTGTCCTTTAACGGAACCCCAGGCCACCATCAAAAGGCTGTTTGTAAATGTAAACCCGGTATCCGCTCAGAGGCCCTCCCTTGTCCCTCAGATATCTGATGAACATGGCCTGATTCTCCGCTCCACCGTTTACGACGGTGCAAGGCTTTGCCACTAGTTGGGTAGGACGCCAAGAGCTTCCTTCTTTCCAAGTGCTTTTTCCCTGCCTGGGGCTGCCTCATTCAGCTTCCACTCCCCACAAGCATGTCGTGATTTGGGGGATTTCCTGTCGTTGTGAGGGTCCGTCAAGGGGGCTCAGATTATGCAACCCAGCTCCCCCTCACCCTCAGGCACGCGCTCCCTCAGCTCCCTGCCTCAACTAACAAAGTATCCCCCCCTCCCCATGCTTCTCCAGAGCTTTTTTCTCAAGAATCGCCAATTTCTCCCTAAAAGAAATTCTCCTATCAGGTGCTAATAATATACACTTCCCACTCGCATAACTGTATGAAGAATTTTTTATGACGAGAAAATGCTTATGATACCATGAGCTAATCAGGGGTAAAAAAGCAAGATACAATCTTAAAATTCTACCCAGTATAATCTCAACTGTGTAAAACAAGGTGCATCAAAGAGCACAGTGAATCGAACGGAGCCGTGGCCATCGCTGGTGACGGTGGTCTGAGATTTTTGTTCTTCTATGTGCACATTGCTGTATTTTCCAAGTGTTTAAAGATCATGAAAATATTTGGGGCCCAAGCACGTGGGAAAGTAATGTCACCTTTTGGAAAAATTGAAGTCAAGAAGCGAGGAAAAGCCGGCGCGGGACAGGAAAGGCGGGCCACCGCCCCTCCCCTGCCACAGACGATGCCCAGCCCTCCTTGCCCGTGCAGCTGACCGGCAGCCTCCACGTGAAAACTTGACTCATTATCTGACTTCTTCCCACTGCGCTGCCAGACTGGCTCTGTGACACTTGGTGCCTGGGCAGGATTTCTAGGAGCGCAGGGCGGCTGCCGGGTTGGACCGAAGGACACCTGTTGCTGCAAAGTGCGGGACGCACTTGCTGGTCTCTTCCAGGGGACCCCTTCCCTCCCCAGGGGCGCTGTGCAGCGTGCCTGGGCTCCCTTATTTTTTTTTATTTTATTTATTTTTTATTTATTTTTATTTATTTCTAGGAGAGAGAGAGAGAGAGAGACAGCATGAGCAGGGGAGGGTCAGAGAGAGAGGGAGACACAGACTGAAACAGGCTCCAGGCTCTGAGCTGGCAGTCAGCACAGAGCCCGACGCGGGGCTCGAACCCACGAACCGCGAGATCACGACCTAAGCGAAAGTCGGATGCTTAACCGACTAAGCCACCCAGGCGTCCCCCGGGCTCCCTTCTTTTCCAAGCCCAGCAATACTAAGGGAGTTAGCCAGGGCCAGCTCTCACCTTGTTACCTCTGCTAAACATTCGGCTACTGACTAATCCACAACCGTTATCCCGGGTGCAAACAAGGGCCCCCGTGCAGCTCCGTTTCCAGAGGAAGTGTGAAGACAGGACAGGAATGCTGGTATTTCCATCCGAACGGATTTCTCAGAATTTCCACAGAAGTTCCTTGAAGCCACGCACAATCTTACGGTCTTGGATGTCTGGGAAACACAACAGCTTTCACAGCTCGTCTGAGGATAGACCGAGAGCTCGTAGGTGGCTGGTGCTCCAGTCCGTTTCCCGCTTCTCTTCCTCCCTCCAACATGAAGCACCAGAAGGAGGTGTTTTCCCCGTTAATAACGTGCACGGAACTGCTGGTAGCTGGCGCCAGCAGACGCTGCTCTTGCGTGTCTTTCAATCTTTACAAGAGCTTGTGTCTCTGCCTAAGCCGAGGAGAACTTCTTCTTGCACCTGTGAAAACGAGAGTGCTCCGTTGCACCCACTGAAGGGAACTCCCCCCATTCATGGGTGAAGCGTTGGCTCCTCTCATCTTGCATGTAGATCCCCTGAGCTTGCTCTGTCCCTCCTCGTGGGCAGCAACAAGGCCCATCGAGGAGCCAGGCGAGAATTCCCGGTCCTTGCAGAGACGGAGGGAAGTGCTGGACAAGAGAGGGACCTCGGCTCCCGGGGACTGCGAGGGACGAAGGCCAGCGGAGCTGAGAGTCGGCAGGGAAGTCAACACGAAACAAGGAAGAGGGAGAACCTTCTGGAAGACTCCACACCAGGGCAGGACCCAGTCTCCACCTCCTTTCTGATCCTTCCCACTTAACACGTGCCAGTAGGGGACAGGTACTAGGAGCCATGTGGATGGGGACTACGTCAGCTCTCTCCATCGGCCATCACGAAGCAGCCTCAAACTTTCTCTATCCTGACTAGAAATCGGTCTCTTGGTGTGCGAATGCAGCATCAAACAATTCTGCTAGTCTTCCTTTCCTGCCAGCCTTTCCTAAGCCTTTCCTGTATAGGAAGTCTGGAAGATTCTATCTCATCACGGGGGTGATGAGAACTGACGTATTCTCAGAGTACCGCCTGGTAGTCGTGTGGAGGTTAGATGTGGAGGACACGGAGGCCGTGGGGAGGCTGGTTAGGGGCTGTTTCAGCCATCCAAGGAGGGCTGCTGTGGGCTGAGCTGGGGGCAGCAGAGGCAGTGGGAGGCGGGAAGGTGCACCGACGGACCGAGTTCTCAGCCCTCACGGTCCCGCCTCAATTAAACACTAAACGTTGCAGGGGCGCCTGGGTGGCTCCGTCGGTGAAACGTCCAACTTCGGCTCAGCTCATGATCTCACGGTCTGCGAGTTCGAGCCCCGCGTCAGGCTCTGTGCTGAGGGCTCAGAGCCTGGAGCCTGCTTCGGATTCTGTGTGTGTCTCTCTCTCTGCCCCTCCCCTGCTCACGCTCTGTCTCTATCTCCTTCAAAATAAATAAACATTTAAAAAAATTAAAACAACAACATTAAACATTGCAAAGCTGGACGTGACATCTGTGATTACCAGTTCTCTGTTTAGTCACTACTATTGAGTCAGTAATTTACTGGGCTCAAGAAAGGAAAACAAGACAAAAGGCCTATCCTCAAGCTGCGTGTAAAATCTAGAACGGAAGATTCTGCATATGACTGAATGTGACAAGTGCCTTGTAAAGTATAACATATGGGAATTCAGATCCTCCCGGGGGGGAAATGACCACAGCCTGGGAGTCTAGGAGTGGTTCCGTGGGACAGGCCCAGATGTGTTCTGCTGGGACGCAAACCCAGGGCGGAAGCCTTTCTGGGCAAAGTGCTAACGAAAGAGATAGAAATACCACGGCGACAGGAAAGAACCAAGTCTATCCAAAAGTCATGAGTGGTGGGGCGCCCGGGGTGGGGGGGGAGGACTCAGTCAGTTAAACATCTGACTCTTGGTTTCAGATGGGGGTCACGATCTTGTGGTTCATGAGTTTGAGCCCCATGTCCTGCTCTGGTGCAGATGGTACAGAGCCTGCTTGGGATATTCTCTCTCTCTCTCTCTCTCTCTCTCTCTCAATGAATAAATAAACTTTAAAAAAAGTCATGAGTGGTGGTTGAGCTGAAGGGTAAGATCCACACAAAGGACTCATTACTGGAAGAAAAAACTTGAAGGTAGATTAAGATCAGTTTAAGGAAGCTATAAATTCAAGTGAAGGAAGTAACTCGATGGGCTGAGGGTCTTTGAGCAGGAGAGTATAGGAGCTTAAGAAAGTCATCTGCTGCAGGTGGCTGAAGGAGGCAAAGCCAGGACTTCGAGACGGTCACAGGACTGGCTCTAGATGGCTAAAGAAACTAGATTCGAGAAACCTTCTGGGTGTGGAGCCATGACTGTTATCTGGTTGAATGTGAAGAACAGAGGAAAAGAGCAGAAACTAAAGCCTGCTGAGTTTTCATGACCAGGGGGAGTGGGAGCCTGGCATTTGTTTCTGTCTAACTGAATTTCTGGTGCAGCTGGCACCCAAGGGTTGAGGTAGCTCCCAGGCACAGCTAACACTCAGGGATGAAGGGCCTGGGGTCCCTCCCTGAGCCTTCTTCTTGGAGATAAGACTCAACATAAGGGGGTGCATGAAATTGCCAAGAAAGGATAATATAGAAGCAGAGAGGAGGGAAGGAGAAAGCCCATAGTTAAGGAGTTATAAGAAGAGAGGTTATCAAGATAGTTCGTGCTATCTTTGCCCAATTGACCTTTAACTTGCTTGGAAACCTTATGCCACCTTGACACATCGCTGGCTTGACAATGTTCCAAATGACCTTCTGGCTCACTTGTCTGGGTATTCTGTCTCTACTTCATTGGACACCATGATGCCCAAGGAATGTAATTTACTGTGGCTGAGAAAGATCTTTGACAAAATTCCCGTTGTAGAATTTGGTCCATGAGCTTGTCAGTCCTCAAGTTTGTTTAAATCAGATGATAGCTCTGCATTTTTAGGCTTCCAGAACTCTGTAAATAGTATTTAGATCTTCTAGACTATGTCCAAGTCACTCAAAGATATTAGACCCTAGACTGGTATCCCTTTGGGTATTTTTTGGTTTGTGATGGTGCTTTTCCTTTTGTAACTACTAACTTCTAGGGATTGTATCATGCTGTATTTATGTATATCAAGATAAATAAAAAGGTACTCACCTGGCAAGTAACCCAATCGTGTATGCACTGTGTATAAAATACACTTACTACAGACCTCAGCCATTGCTTCCTGAATTCAGGTCTTTATTCACTGGTGATGGGGTTCCATCCCAATAAACCCATCATAAATTGAAAATATCACAAGTTGAAAATGCATTTAATATACGTAACCTACGGGGCCTCAGAGCTCAGTCTAGCCTACCGTAAAGTGCTCAGACACTCACATCAGCCTCCAGTTGGGCAAAGTCATCTAACACGAAGCCTGTTGTAAAACACAGTGTTGACCACCTCACGTGATGTGTTGATGCTGCACTGAAAGTGACAAACAGCACGGTTGTGTGGGCTCAGTGTGCCGGTTGTTTCCTCTCACGATGGCTGGCAATCCTGGTTAGGGGCTCCCAGCCACTATCCGGCACCAGGAGAGAGGATCTTACTGCATATCCGTAGCCCAGGAAAAGACTGAAATCCAAAATTCAAGATTTGGTTTCTCCTAGATGCGTATCGCTTGTGCACCATCGTAAAGTCAAAAATCGCTAAGTTGAACCATGGAGCATCTGGAGAGGGTGTGTTAGACCCCGAGAGAAGAAACCCAGCCTCGATGATAAGTTCATGAACCATTCAGACTGTAAGGCAGGGCCGGCTTCCGGGCCTGTCCCACCGCACGGGGCCCAATTGGGCCAATGTCCTGCTGCTGCGTCTTGAAATCGTTAACACACTTCGAACAGGGAGCCTGCGTTTTTATTTTGCAGATTATGCAGCCGGGACCTGCCGCAGAGCTAAACCCATGGCTCGGTAATAATGGAGAAGGCCAGTGGGGTCTCTGCTGGAAACAATCTTCGAAATGGCTCTTTAGGTCAAAGCAATGCCACATCGCAAGGATGTGGCCCCATGGGCTTCCCGCAGCCGTTCATTGAGGCCAGCTTTGGGGGAAGGGGGCAGGGGCTCTCCAGACCGCGCGGGGGGGCTCTACCTTTGAGCCCGGCGCCTGGCAACAGCTGCTCGCCCCGAGTGGATGAAGAATTTAGCTGCAAAAATCTAATTTGGGACTCCCTAATGAAGCTAATGAAGTCAGATCATTTTAATCTCTTCTTGGTCTAGCCCTATGTCTAATCCCAGAATAAATAGGTAATTGTGACTTTGTGGCATATGTGCCCTATTTTGTGATGGATGAGCCAAGCAACATCTTTCTATGATGTTTTGTTTTGTTTGTTTGTTTGTTTGTTTTTTCAAAACTTTAGGCAAGGAACTGACTTTCCTTAGCCAGATTGAATGTTTTAGATGAGGCAGAACTTCAATGCCTTTAAATAAGCCAATCACATTGGCCATTTTTTAATTTTAAATTTTTTAAATTTTTTAATTTTTTAAATATGCCAAAAGATTGGCCATTTTACAATCTTTTACTGTAATACAAGCTGCGCCCAAATTGCCCCTTAGTCCCAAAAGATCCCATATGATGTTCAAATCTCTCTTGTTTAATTCATAATAAACGTTACCATACACAGAGGTCTCCTGAGCCGGGCTGAGGTTGGGAAACTGGACACCAAGCTATTTCTCTCCTTCTGCCTCGTATTCTATAAACTAGGAAAGTTTGCTAGTTTAAACGATATCAATTGTTTTCATAACATTGGGAAAACCTCAAAAACCCAGAGACTGAAGTTACCATTCTGTTTAATCCGTCCATCTTCCTGCCAATCAAGAGTCTTCTTTATGAAGTATTACCTCTGTCTTTTCAAAGAACTGAGAGAAAGTCATTCTTCCCCTTCAGAGTTTATTGATTCACTTACTGAGTCTTTTCCACATTAATCCAAATATTGGGGTATTTTCATGTTTCATCTATTCCTCTCTTCAGAGGGTTTGGTGTCTCACCCACATAAATTTCTAAGCATTATTAGAAAATACAGGCACCATTTACAAAGAGGCCAGTCAGTTACCAATACTCCTACTACTGATAGGAGGTCATGGTCATTGCATGCCTGCTCAGTACATCAGGCCCTGTGCTGAGCGCTCTGTTTATATTATCACTTGCTTGCTCGCAATCGCAAGAGGTAGGGACTCCTGGTGTTGGAAATGAGGAAAGCGAGGCACCTCACCCCGGGTGCCCAGCAGGCCTGCGGGGAAGGATTGGAGCCAGGAGGTGCCAGAGCTCTGGCGCCCCTCGGGTTCTTTTATGGACGAAAGATCTCTGTCCTATGGCCTCCGACTTGCCCCTGGCCCAGCTAAGTACTACATGCCAGAGGCTCCCTTCATGGGGTACAGGGGTCAGTAGAACACAGACCCAATCGGAGAACATACGACATCTTCCGAATCTCCTTACAGAGAAAGCCACCGACCATCGGGGTTTGCCCGAGTCTGAGACATGTGTCACTTGCAGTTTTAAAAGGAAAATCCTTGACATCTCAGGATGAGTTGGTCACTCTACTAACTAATGGAAGAGTAAGTGGTATCCTGTGTATTTGGAGAAGAAAATCCACGCAGCCCTGTCTGAACAAACTTGTGGCTTTTGTTTCCCTTTCTGGGTGCACCCCAGGGCCACAGAGGCTGAAGGAGCCACTTAGGCAAGCAGGGTGCTCAAGACCCACACCCTGAATATTGCGAGTCCCTAAGGACTCCTAAGAGAATATGGTTGGACTCAGGGAAAGACAAGGTCAGAGGAAGACCTTCCAGAAGCCCCGGGGATGGGAGTAAGAAGGGAACATGGATCGGAGCTGCCTGCCTGAATGGGAGTGCTCTGAGAGGAGCAGAATTTGCCCGCCTGGGGTGGGGGCGCTATTTGCCTTTTCTTTCTGGACTCCCCTCTATCAGCCTGCAATCCCCCCAGTGACACTTGACTCTTTCAAGAGCAGGCAGGAGGGACCAGCGCTGCTGTTCGGCCACTCCAGCTCCCCCCGCCCCCCATTCTCCTGCTGGTGACCCCAGCAGCACCACGAAGAGTTTTAGCCCATCCCCCCACACTCAGCTGTCTCACCTGGGGGCAGCTGGACAAATTCAATAGGGTGACAAACTGGATACTGGAGAGAGTATTTTCTCTCCAGACAGAGGCCGCCATCTCTCTCCAGAGAAGCCTTTGGATATTTAGGTGGAAACCAACATGGTGGAGAGTTTTCATGAAGACTTGCGAAGGAATCCTGAGCAACTTTTCTAGTAAGACAAAGAGCTATTTTTTTTCTTTTCTTTTTGCCATTTGTTGCTGAATAGCTCCTTGTTTACAGCCCTTTGGGCATGCATTCAGGTCTTATGACAATGCCTACTGCGGAGCCAAAATGTGAAATCAGACTCATTGTCAACCACAGATGTGCCGCCAGAGTCTGGGTGGGGCCACCCGATGAACAGGATGGCATGAGCTGAGCGTGCAACATGGGTGTCCTCTGTGCCGTTGACCCCCACATCACAACTGTCCAGATGGGGAATGTTTCCCTCAAGGTTTGAAAATCCTCAGTAGAGAAGATTCTAGAAAGAGAAGAGGAGAAAGCAGTTGAATTTGCATCACTGAACTTAGTCTGATTTCAGAGAGAGATGGTACTTCGCTGCCCTTGAGTCATTCGCTGAGCCAAGGACAAGTACTTGCGGTCAGACAGGTGGCACATCGCAGGGTCCCCTGGGAAACAACAGAGGCCCACATCATATGAATGCTTAATCTGATTTAAGATTCATATTAGCTCGGTGTAAATGTGTCACTAAACTAATGCTTTTTTACTTCTATTTTAATTCTGAGGTTGAAATGGGAGTTGTTGGAAACAAGCATGAAATTAATTTCCCTATAATCTCTCAGTAGAAATATGACATCAATATCATTGCTTGCACTGAAGGAGCATTTGACTCAATAAAAATTGAGTGTCAGGCGCTACATTAATCCTGTGGAAGGGTGAAAGGGTGAATCTCCAAGTAAAATAATCGTCCCATTTAATTTTTATTCCTGAGTCATCTGTGTCCATGGCTGGGCAGCAAATTTCATGAGATTAGGGGCCAAGTCCGTCTCTATCTCTTGTGCTTCGCACAGTGCCCTGAGAGCATGTAGTAGGCACTCAATAAATATTTCTCAAATGAATGAACATCGTTTTAAATGAGGCAGGATCTCCACCCTTCAATTGTGGTAAAGGAAACAAATATAATTTTAAAAAATTGCATAGACGACTACATTACTTGACAAATGGAGGTGCCCTACATCTGTTCATTTATTTAGTCAACAAATACTACTAGAAGCTACGAAGAACAAGGCACTGTGGTAGATGCCGGAAATGGTACAGAAACAAAGAGACAAAGGGCTTGCCCACCTGTCCAGAGCTCCCATTCTGGTTGAGGAAACCGGCAAAAAGCAAATAAATAAGGAGGACATAGGGTCTGTCGGGCTCTGAAATGTACCATGTGAAAAAAAAAAATCAAGGAAGAGGAAAGGGGTGCCCGGTACTGGGGAGTGCCATTTTAAAAGGGAGAGCCAAGAAAGGAGCAATCGGTCGCTGGGTGGGGGAGGAGCAGGGACGGTGGGCGTGATCAAGGTGCCATAAAGGCTCTGGAGGGTTTGGAGTGGGTGGGATGGAAAGCCCCTTCCAGCCGCGAGAGCATCTTTCCTGTAGAAAGAGGGGCTCTGGGGGCAGCTCCGGAAGATAAAGCAGGGCCAGGCTGGAGGGGAAAAGGAAACTCCTGGTGGGTCTTCCCCACGACTGACAATCTGAATGTGTCTTCTTCCAGGACCCGGGCCCCGCAGTGCCCAGCCTGCCCTCCAACAGGCTTTCTGTTGCCCCCATGTGGTATGGCTCTGCCTCAAGGCCGGCGTCTGGGGCAAGGATGTTGGAAGGAGAAGAGCCATCCTGAGTCGGCCTGAAGTGCGTCCCGTGTGTATCAGAGTGCCGGGAGCAGCTCCCCTCCAGCTCTGGCTCCCTGCACCGGAAGACAGCCTTCCCATCACCCAAGGATGGGCGAACACCTCCAGACTTGGAGCCCAAATCCTAAAGTGTTTTAAGTTTATTTATTTATTGAGCGCGTGAGAGAGAATCCCAAGCACAGAGCCCCGTGTGGGGCTTGAACTCACAAACTGTGAGATCATGACCTAAGGCGAATCCAAGAGTCAGAGATTTAACTGACTGAGCCACCCAGGTGCCCCGGAAACCAAATCTTTGTGTCACATTCTGGTGCTGTGGCTCCCCAGGGAAATGCCAGCCTGGGGCTCCTCCATTGTGTCCACACGTCCCTTCTGACCAATGACCTTTTCCCAATATTCATCCTTCCTCTCAAATTCTCTTCCTCTTCTCTTCCCACCTTGCTCTTCTCCTCTGCCATCTCTCTCTTCCTTTGTCTCCTCTGTCTCTCCTTCCTCTTCGTAATGTTGCAGGATTCTCACTCAGAGAGTCGTGACACCGAGACTTTTCTTTCCAGGAAGCAACTTTATTTTGCCGGCACCGCTCAGTTGGGTTCGTACCCAAAAGAACTGAGCGGCCCACATCACATGGCCTAGGTTTTTTTATGCATTTTCTATTTCTTTGTCTCCCATATATGGTAATACACATAAACATGCAGTCTGATTAAGTTGTTTCAGTTTACAGGAACATGGGGGATGTAGGCAGCTGGACTCTTATCTAGGTGACCTTGAAGTCTTCTCTCTTCTTCAATTTTTTTTCTCCTTAGGGAGGGGTTCCTACCACATTCCCCCCTTTGATGCTCGGACCCCTCTATTTTGGGTCAAAGAGCATCATCCTGGCTTAGAGGTTTTTATTTCCTTAACATCATTACATTAGTAGTTGTTTTTTTCTCAACTTTAGTCTCATTGAGTCTGGAGACTGATCGTTTAATCAAGGGAGCCAAGCAGGGTACGAGCAAACATCCTCCCAGAGTTAGGAGGACAAGACCTATGAGGGTTTTGAATCCCCCGAAAGATGAAAACCATCCTCCAAATACTCTCTGGGGTTCCAACCATTCCAGGTTTGGACTGGGACATGAGCAACTTTTCTCATTCGATCTGTGATCTCCTCTATGACTTTTCCTTCATCATCTATCTGTAGGCAGCAGTTGCTCAGGTTGAATTTTCCACAAACACCACCCTCAGAAGCAAGCAGGTAATCTAAGGCCAGGCGATTTTGGTAGATTGCATTGCGCATTTTGGTTTGCTGCTTAGCAAGTAAATTAAGAGCCCTAGCAGTTTCATTGGTTATAATTTCTACAACTGCTTGTAGTCTAATTATGCGGTTTAGCATATAAATGGGGGTGCGGTAGCCCCAAGACCCATCCTCGGCCCACATAGCAGGGCCGTAATAATGAATTATTCGTTCGGGAGGCCATTCATTTTCCTTCCAGTTGCCAATTTGCAAGGCACACTGCTTTCTTTGAACTTTCCTATCTCCATATATTTGAACTCCCAGAAGTTCTCCTTCTGCAAGTGGGAGTAGGAAGAAGGATGGGCGAATAGTTCCCAGCACACATGACCCTGACCAGCCTGAAGGGGGTACTGTATAGGCTGTTCTCCCACATATCCGGGATAGTCCCCCTGGGGCCCGCCATTCGATGGCATCGTCTATGTTGTCCCAGGCCTCCCGGAGATGAGAGAAGTTGAACAAGGGGTGAGGATTTGGCTCATGGTGACCTGGGGACCCCCACCATTGGGTTTCCCAGGTGGTTGAATTATAAAACCTTTGGCCCAGGCATGTTAAGTTTCCGACAGGAGTGGCGAACTTTTTCCCCCATCGGGCAAGACAGTTCTTCCCAATGATTGAGGTTTTCAGGAGCCAAACCCCGGCTGTAGAACTGGGGTAATTCGTTCCATCCTAAGGCTCGAGGGGATCTAATTCTCTGGCTTCCCGTGGCCATTGATCCCCCATGTTGGTCCCCCCACATACATAGCATGAAGAGATCTTCAGAGTCTGGGCTATAGTCTCTGCCAGGGCCAGAAACAAATTCTTTGCTGTGACTGAAATGGGAAGGGGACTACTTCTTATTTCCTCATAGAAGGAGTGAAAAACTTGGTGGGACGTGGCTGGATGGGTGGCAGTGATCCTCTTAAAATATAGTACAGTCTCTGGGTCTGTGCCTCTTCCATAAATTTGAATACTGATTTGAATGTTCCATTGCCATTTGTAGTCTTCTAAATTCATGATAGTAAATTTTACAGGGTTACAGGCTTTTGACTGACAATCTGATCTAGCAGCCCCCTTTTGAAGGAGAGCTGTTGCATCCTTTTTTTTCCAAGTGGCGCATGAAACACAGCTCCAACTAGGACCTAGAAACTCAGGTGTATAGGCACATAAACCATTTTCCTCACACATGTTTTGTCATTGAGGCGATATTTTCGCTCCCAATCTAAGCCTCCACATGGTATATCAAGAGTTTTTGGACCCTCCATGACAAGTGCCCGTTTTTTCCGTATAACAGATGCTTCTGGGCCTAGACCAATAACCGCACACACATCAAACAGTACTGACACCGGACGTTTGGGGTTTGTAATTCGTGTCTGGCTAATTAAGGCCCCCTCTTCCTGGTAAGATCAGACTTCTAACCAATCTTCATTTGGGGAGTACTGTGGGTCAAAGCAAGTGTATTGACTTCCCCAATGGCAGACGGAATAGGTGGTCTTGTTATGTATGCATGTCCCTTGGACCTTTCCCTGGCATGAGAAATGGGTATGGTACAATAGTATGGTCCAGGTGATTCCTTGGCCTGACCTGGTTATGCGAATGCATGGATCGCATGATGAGAGATTCGGGTTTGCAAGCGGAGTCCAAATTAAAAACAACCAATACCAACAAAACATCCTACCCACAAGAGAAAAGTGAGTGCTAACAGAAACCTTTCGCCACATTTCCAGCTGGCTGGGGCAACCTCCGCCAATCCAATAGCAAGAAGGAAAGCAAAAATTGCAATAATAGTGAGAGACAAGGGGTGACAGTGCATTACGGTAAGAGGCAGATGTAAGAAATAAGGACAGTCTATTTATTTCTTTGGACCGGCGATTCCTCAAGCTTCCGCCGTGCGTAGATTAGTTAGCTTCTGGAGTGACTAAAGCAGGGCTGTAGTCTCCCGTTGGAGTCTCCGCCGTGGCAGCTCGCTTCTTCCGTATGGTCAGCTTATACAGCGTGGACGGATCAGGAATGCACTCCCAGTCCCCGGATGCCGGCTTCACTCTGCTGTGGTGAATCCAGGGACCCATCTCGGCTACTTTTACTGCAGTGGGGATGGACAAAATGACAGTAAACGGGCCCCTCCAAAGGGGTTTGAGTGGTTGGACATTCCACTCTTTTACCCATACAGCATCTCCTGGCTCAAAGAAGTGAGTATCTGTGGTGAGACTCACAGGCAATCGTTCTTTAACCCATCGGTGTAGAGTGGCTAGAGTAGAACCCAGAGCCTGCATTGCTGCCTTAGGGTTAAATTGCCTATCTCATTTAAGTCTCCCCTTATCCCCTTAACAATTGGGGGAGGGCACCTATAAAGGATTTCATAAGGGGAAAGCCCCGTTTGCTTATTGGGGCTGCACCTGATTCTTAACAAGGCTATTGGCAGCACCTGGTCCCAGTGCAGGTGGGTCTCCTGGCACAGTTTACTTAATTGCAGCTTCAAGGTTCTGTTCATTCGTTCCACCTTTCCGGAGCTCTGGGGTCGGGGTGCCGTGTGTAACTTCCAGGTGATCTTTAGCCCCTTTGCCACCAGCTGCACCACCTCAGCTACAAACGCTGGCCCGTTATCTGAACCCATAGTGATCGGGATCCCAAATCGTGGGATAATTTCCTTGAGAAGGAGTCAGGCCACTTCATGTGCCTTTTCTGTTCGGGTAGGGAAAGCTTCTATCCAGCCGGAGAAAGTACATACAAACACCAACAGGTATTTACATCCCCGAACCCGGGGGAGCTCCGTGAAGTCCACCATCACATTTTCAAAGGGGGCTCCCCCAACGCTCTGTACTCCAGGGGCGGCCTTGGGCCCCTGACGTGGGTTGTTTCGGGCACAGGTTTCACATTGCTCACATACCACTCGGGCTGTGCTGGAGAGCCGAGGGATGTAAAAATACGGCTTAACATTGTTTCAAGGGCTGTCCGGCCGATGTGAGTTTCCTGATGGAACTGCTTCACAAAGGCTGGAGCGAAGGCCTCAGGAATCGCTACTCGGCCGTCTTCAAATTTCCACCATCCACCTGGGAGGTAGTTGCCACTCTCAGTCTTAAACCAAGTACTTTCATGGTGTGAGTAATTAGGGTCCCACTCCGTCAGTGGGTTAGGGAACAGTGCAGCAGTTACAGCCGCTGATTTTATTGCTCCTTCGGAAGCTGCTAGCTTTGCCTCTCGGTCAGCCTTTTGGTTTCCCAGTGCAGCCGTGGTGTTCCCCCCCTTTGATGTCCCCGGCAGTGCATGACTGCCACACTTTTAGGGGCCCACACGGCATCTAAGAGTTCAAGGATCTCCTTACCATATTTTTTGTTCTTTCCTCCTGAGTTTATTAGACCCTTCTCCTTATATAAGGCCCCATGTACGTGGAGAGTGGTGAAGGCGTATTTAGAGTCTGTGTATATATTAAGACATATCCCTGCCGCCAGTTGGAGGGCTCGGGTTAAAGTAATTAGCTCTGCCTTTTGTGCTGAAGTCCCCTTCGGCAGGGCCTCTGCTTCAATGACAGAGTTTAGAGTCACCACGGAATATCCTGCAAGACGTTCCCCCCTTTCTATAAAACTGCTACCATCAGTGAAATATTCAGCATCGGGGTCTTTGAGAGGCTGGTCCCGCAAGTCTGGTCTGCTGGAGACCCCTCATCTGTGACTTCAATGCAGTCATGGTCTGGCTGCCCTGGCCCGACAGGCAATAGGGTTGCAGGGTTCAGGGTCCGTACTACTTCTAGGTGAAGGCGCGGGTTCTCACATCGCATTCCCTGATACCTGACCATCCTGGCGTTGGTGAGCCAGCATTGTCCTTTGTATTCCATTAATGTTAATACCGAGTGTGGCACTCGAACTGTTTATTCCTGTCCCATAGTTAACTTGTCAGCCACACTAAAAGGGCTGTGGCTGCTAGTGCCCGTAGGCAGGGGGGCCAGCCTTGGGCCACAGAGTCAAGTTGCTTGGAGAGAGATGCCACCGGGCGATGCCATGATCCCAACATCTGAGTCAGTACTCCCACCGCAATACCAGTGCGCTCATGGACATACAGAAAGAAGGGCTTGGTCATGTCTGGGAGCCCTAAATCAGGCGCATTAGTAAGGGCACGCTTTATTTCCTCGAAAGCCTTTTGCTTTACTGACTCCCATATTAGGGGTTCCCTTTCTCCCCCCTTTGTAGCCTCATAGAGGGGTTTTGCCAGGACTGAAAAGTTAAGTATCCAGACCCTACAGAAACCTGCAGCCCCGAGAAACTCTCAAACCTGGTGCCAGGTTGTGGGAGTCGGGATAGAGCAAACGGCCTGCTTTCTCTCTGGGCCGAGCTGATGCTGCCCCTGAGATATGTGGAAGCCAAGATATTTAACCCTTTCTTGACAGATCTGGGCCTTTTTTCTTGAGACCTTGTAGCCGGCTTTCCATAGGAGGGTAAGGAGCTGCCGCGTCCCTTCCATGCAACCCTCCCGGGACTTCCCAGCTAATAGCAAGTCATCCACGTACTGAAGCAGGATACAGTCATATTGTTCTGCTGTGATGTCTTCTAAGTCAGATGCTAATGCAGTGCCAAAAATGTTTGGGGTTTTTTTGAACCCTTGAGGTAACCTAGTCCAGGTTAATTGGCCCCTGTCACCATTTTTAGGGTCCTCCCATTGGAAGGCAAAAATCAATTGGCTCTGAGGGGCCAGGCGGATGAAGAAAAAGGCATCCTTAAGGTTCAAACAGGTGAAGAAAGTGGCATCAGCAGGAATGAGCCCCAAAAGTGTATAGGGGTTTGGGACCACTGGGTGTATGGTGACAGTCACCTGGTTTACTGCTCTCAGGTCCTGAACTGGCCGGTAATCATCTGTGCCTGGTTTTTGAACAGGCAAGAGGGGTGTGTTCCAGGGCGACTGACACGGCCTGAGGATCCCATACTTTAAAAGTCTTTCCAGGTGCTTTTGAATCCCGACCTGTGCCTTGCGAGGGATGAAGTACTGTCTCTGGCAGGTGGGCTCTGCCCCAGGCTTTAGTTCAACAACCACAGGGGGTATGTTTCGCGCCAGTCCTGGTGGGTTATCTTCAGCCCACACCCCTAGGACCTTAAAAGGAAGCTCAGGCACCAATTGCGGTTTTTCCTTGAGGCTATAGAGACGCCATTCCTCCCCCTGGGGAATGGTGAGAGTCATAATTTTTGCCTCTGGTTTCGGAGGGTCAGAGCAGCCCGTCCCTGGGAGTTGAAAGTGATCTGGGCCTGTAGTTTTCCTAGCAGGTCACGGCCCATTAGAGCCACGGGGCAGTCAGGGAGGTACAGAAATTCATGGATGACTTCATGGCCACCTAAACTGCATCATCGAGGTAACAGGAAGGGACGACGTATCTGATCGCCTGTGGCCCCCACAATGGTGGCTTGTCTCCGTGAGAGGGGGCCCACGGGTTGGGTCACTGCTGAGTGTTGTGCTCCAGTATCTACCATAAAGTCAATTGGTCGGCCCCCCACCTTCTTTCTGACCATGGGCTCCCAGGGGCCTAGCAAAATAGAGTTCGGTCTGTCCTAGTCCTCCTCATAGTCCTCCATGGTGGCTAGCCCCACAAAATCATTCTTGGGGGCCCCATGAGGCTGCGGGGCCAGTCGGTACCGGCCCTGGACCATATGGCCCCTTTGTTTTCTGCTTAGGACCTTGCTGAGAATCATCTGGTCGCTGCGGGCACTCACCTCCAGTGGCCCTCCTGACGGCACAAAGCACACTGATTCCAGCCTAGTTTCGATCCCGGACGAGCCCTCAGGTAATGTTGCAGGATTCTCGCTCAGAGAGTTGTGACACCAAGACTTTTCTTTCCAGGAAGCAACTTTATTTTGCCGGCACCGCTCAGTTGGGTTCATACCCAAAAGAACTGAGCGGCCCACATCATATGGCATAGGTTTTTTTATGCATTTTCTATTTCTTTGTCTCCCATATATGGTAATACACATAAACATGCAGTCTGATTAAGTTGTTTCAGTTTACAGGAACATGGGGGATGTAGGCAGCTGGACTCTTATCTAGGTGACCTTGAAGTCTTCTCTCTTCTTCAATTTTTTTCTTTCTCCTTAGGGAGGGGTTCCTACCACAATAGCACTGAAAATGCTTTCAGGTTCTAGTTAACAAAAAAAAAAGAAGAAGAAGAAGAAAAGAAAAAAAAAAGGACTGGGGTGCCCGGCTGGCTCAGTCAGTGGAGCGTGCAACTCTTGATCTTGGGGTCATGAGTTTGAGCCCCATGTTGGGTGCAGGGATTACTTAAATAAATAAATAAATTTCAATAAAAAAATTTTAAACCCTAAAAATACTAAAAAAAATCCTAAGTGACCTTAATTAAAAATGTACCGATACAGGAGCGCCTGGGTGGCTTAGTTGGTTAAGTGTCTGACTTCGGCTCAGGTCATGATCTCATGGTTCGTGGGCTCGAGCCCCGTGTCGGGCTCTGTGCTGACAGCTTGGAGACTGGAGCCTGCTTTGGATTCTGTGTCTCCCTCTCTCTGACCCTCCCCTACTCATACTGTCTCTCTCTCTCCCTCTCTGTCTCTCTCTCTCCCTCTCTGTCAGAAATAAATAAAGCATTAAGAAACTGTACTGATACATATTGGGGATAAAAACTCTCAGAAAACTAGGAATAAAGGAGAACTGCCTCAACATGATAAAGATGCCTACGGCTAACATCACACGTAACGGCGAGAAACTAGAAGCATTCTTGCTAAGATGAGGAGCAAGGCAAGTCTGTCACTTCTCACTACTTCTTTCCAATATTGTCTGGAAGTCCTACTTAATTCAGTAAGATGAGGAACAAAAATAAAAATAAATAAATCAACCAGGAAGAAAGAATAAAATCGCCTTTGTTCACATATGACACAGTCGTGTGTGTAAAAAATCTGAAGGAATCAAACAAAACCTCTTGGAACCAATAAACAACTATAGTGAAGCTGTAGCAAACAACGTGAGTACATAAAAAGTCAACACTTTTCTGTGTATCAGCAAGGGACAAGTGGGATTTTAAATAAGGGGTGCCTAGCTGACTTGGGAGGAACAGCATTGTGACTCTTGATCTCGAGGTCATGAAGCATCATGAAGCATCCAGCCCCGTAGCGGGCTTAGAGCTTACTTTAAAAAATGAAATAAAAAACACAGTGCCAGTTATGCTAGCATTCCCCAAAATGAGGTCTAAAACAATACCTAAAAGTGAGGTATATATCTAACAAAATATGTAGAAGGTCTCTATGAGGAAAGATACAGAACTCTGATGAAAGAATCAAAGAACTAAATTAATGGAGAGACGGCCCATGTGCATGGAGAGGAGGATACAATGGTATCAAGATGTCATATCTCCTCGACTTGATCTATAGATTCAATGCAATCCCAATCAGAATCCTAGCAAGTGACTGGAGGAAATTGGCAAGCTAGGTCAGATGTTTATACGGAGGGGCAGAAGACACAGAAGAGCCAACACAATACAAAGGAGAAAAACAAAGTCAGTGGGCTGATGATCCTTGACTTTGGGCCTTAGGGTAAAGCTACAGTAATCACAACAGTGTGGGATTAAAAACAAAACAAAACAAAACAAAACAAAACAAAAAACAAACAAAAAAAGAAAAAGACACATAGATCAATAAAACAGAATAGAGAGCCCAGAAGTAGACCCACATAAACATAGTCAACTGGTTTTTTAACAAAGGAACAAAGCGAACACAATGAAGCAAAGAGAGTTTTATCAATAAATCGTACTAGAACTGGACATCCACAGGCAAAAATATGAGCCCAGACACACATCTTACACCCTTCACAAAAAGTAACTCGAAATGGACCATAGACCTAAATGCAAAAGTATACAGCTCTTAGAAAGTTTAACTACTGTTGGGTATGGCAATGATTTTTTAGATCCAACACCAAAGACACCATCCAGGAAAGAAGTAATCGATAAGCCGGACTTCACTACAATTAAAAACTTCTGCTCTGCAAAGGGAAAGTTCAAGAGAATGAGAAGACAAGCTATAGACTGGGAGAAAATACTTGCAAAAGACACATCTGATAAAGAATTGTTATAAAAACCACTGAAAGAATTTGTATAACCCAACAATAAGGAAGTGAACAACTCATTTAAAAAATGGGCAAAAGTGATCAGACACCTCACCAAAACGGGTATACAAATGGCAGATAAACGCATAAAAAGATGCCTCACCTCGCATGTTGTGAGGGGATTGCAAATTAAAACAATAGTGAGATGTCCTTACACAGCTATTAGAATGGCCCAAATCCAACATGGACATGCCCAAAATGGTGGCAAGGGTGTGGAACAGGAACACTCACTTATTGCTGATGGGAATGCAAAATGGTACCACCACTTTGGAAGACAGTTTGGAAGTTTCTTACAAAACCCAATCTACTCCCACCATATGACCCAGCAAACACTCTCCTAGGTATTTACCCACATGAACTGAAAATTTATATCCACCTAAAAACCTGCCCAAACTTGGAAGCAATTAAGATATCCTTTAGGGAGGGTATGATGGTACATCCAGACAATGGGATATTATTCGGCAATAAAAAGAATGAGTTATCAAGCCGTGAAAAGACATGGAGGAGACGTAAATGCATATTACTAAGAAAAAGAATCCAATTTGAAAAGGACATATACTGCATGATTTCAACCATCTGACATTCTGGAAAAGGCGAGAGTATGGAGACAGTAAACAGATCAAGTGGTTCTCATGGGTCAGTGGGAAGGAAAAGATGTGTAGGGAGACCATAAAGGATTTTTAAGGCGGTGAAAC
Organism: Hyaena hyaena; assembly: GCF_003009895.1. Classification (NCBI taxonomy): domain Eukaryota; kingdom Metazoa; phylum Chordata; class Mammalia; order Carnivora; family Hyaenidae; genus Hyaena; species Hyaena hyaena. Next base: position 4,870,461 of record NW_024080643.1, on the reverse strand, counting down.
TTCTCTGTATGATGCCACGATGGTGGATACATGTCATTATACATGTGTCAAAACCGATAGAATGTATAACACCAAGAGTGAACTCTAATGTAACTATAGTCAGTAATTAAAGTGAGGTCTAGTGCTATTTCTTGGCTAAGGATTATCAAAAGGGGAACCTGTTCCATCTTCTCCTATCAGCCTTCCTCTCCACCATGGATGCAACAACTTTCTCCAGACTAGATCCACCATTCTGGGCTTCTCCGAAAAGGTCCAAAGGCATGTCGGTGCACGATATGCCTGTCAAGGGCCTTTTGGCAATAAGTAACAGAATATCTAAGGGTAGCTTGAACAATAAGCTTTTACTATTATGTATAATAAGAGGTAGAAAGCTCCATGTTGATCCAGTGGTTTAATGATATTAGGGCTCTAGGTCAACTTCTCTGCATTCTCTTGATTTGCTTTATTTTATCCTCTTGGTCACAATATGGCTGCTACAGTTCCCAACATCACATCATCCACCATAACATACAAAACCAGGAAGGAAAGGACAAATTCAGTTCATGTACCTCTGTTCTCCTCACAAAAGAAAATGTTTTGCAAAATTCTCCAGCCGAATTTCCTTTACATCTTATTGGCCAGAGCAGGCTCACACCCCCTGTACCCCCCCCCCCCCAACCACTTCCCTCCTACCTAAACCCGGTAACTAACAAAGGGAATAGTCTGAGACTAATCATGATTCATCCTCTGGAACTTCCTTCAGTCAGCCAATCCCAGAAAATTGAGATTTCATTCACAGGGAACAGAAATGACTGGGTGTTGGCAGACCAGTGACCAGCATATTGACGGCACAGGCTGCGGAGACAAATGCCACCTCCTTCTACTTCATGCCCAGGGCAACAAATCATTAGAGGGCATGTATCAGTCCTTCTTAGAGACAAAGCTGTCACCCACATGAGTGAGTTCTGCAGTTTAAATAGGCTTGTTCCGGCATCAGATGCCCCCCTGAGCTCCCGGAACAGGCTGAATCAGAGAGCAGGAGCCACAAAGGTGCGGCACCAAGACGCATGCCCCCAGGCTGCTGGGTCCTCCACCCCCATGGGGACCGGGTGCCCCCGCCCCTCCCCCCGGGCAGCACTGCCCTTGGGCGCCCCCTCGGACTTCCCTGGTCGGCCGGAGGGGGCGCTGCTGAGGACTCACAGAGCCGCGAAGTAGTAACCAACACAGATGCTGTTTTGGGTATGGCCAGGACAGAGTGCAGACCCGTCAGGAGCAAGGCGAGGGCTGCCGGAGTTCGGAGAGCACAGGGCAGGCGCCCCCCACCCACCCCCCACCATAGGGAGAACCTGCAGCCCTCTCTCTGGATGGAAGCTGGAAGAAGGAGGAAGGAGGTGGAGCGCAGGGGTGGGGGGTGGAGAGAGCAGGGAAGGAGCCAGGAAAGGGCCCTCCCCTCTGGATTTGTAGGGTAGCCTGTGGAGATTTTACTTCTGGTTCTGTTTCCTGCTGCTTTCTGCTGTCTGACGGCGCTTCAGCAGGTCCGTGTGGCTTGTCGTGGTCAGTTGCATATCCAGGCGCTGGGCTGGGGGCTCGCGCAGTTTTCACCACTGTCCTAGGTTCTCCTCGCTGGAGTTTGAAGGGCAACTGCAGAGGGCGCTAGGCGAGAACGAAGGCGGGCAAGCGCAGGACGCAAGCCAGGCTTTGGCAGGGAGGGAGGAGCAGTGGCCCAAAGAATCCTCGGAAAAGTCGCTGTGTGGTCAAGACGAGCTTGCTGGTGTCAGGGACGGAGGTGCCCAGGCAGGGGACCCGCTGCCTGGGGGACCGGCCCATCCTGTTGGCACGGCTGCTCTGTAGAGTGAGGAAGCCCCCTTGCTACCCTGTGCTCCCAGGCTCCTGCCCCGTGGCACACGCCCCTTTAAGAAGCCCTCCTCACACAAAGTAACCAGGTGAGTCCGTTTTCATAGCCCTGAAAGAGCTCATTAAGGTCACTGGCTGGTACTTCACTGCTCTTTATTCTTCAATTTATTGCTTCTCAATTTTGACCCCAAATCGATAAGAACAATTTTCTCATTAGATATGTTCCAGTTCCCTGTTCACGAAGGCCATGGTCGCCGGGGCTCTGGGACGGCTGGCGTGCGCCTGTGCGCCAAAGTACGGATTCATTCATTAGTTCACTCGTTCACGCAGCACGTATCTAATCTGCACCAGGTGCCACGTTGTGAGGCTTCTGGGATGCGCTACGTGGCATTAACGTGGTACCGTTCTGTGCGGAGTATTTTACGCCTTAGAAAACAGTATAGAAAAGCTCAAACCGAAAGCAAGTCGAGTGTAGAGGAAGAAAGACGAAAAGGATGCATGCTGGCTTCAGGGGAGGAAGAAGGACCACGGGCCGTCTGTGTCCTGGCGGGGAGGGGAGAGAAACGCAGGGATCGCCTGGGGGGGGGGTGGCTCCTCACTGGGCAGTGCCCATCCTCGATGCCACTAGGTCATCTCCAGGCAGGCAGCCAGGCCTCAGGATGACCCGAAACTCTCCTGCCAGAAATGCTAGTGCAGACACACCCCTTGGCCGTGGTGTGTGCAGGCCAACCCCAAGTTAAGCCCGGTGTGCTCCCGGAGGGGGTGTGGAGCCATCCCCCCCCCACACACACACAACCGGGACAAGGCCTTCATTCTGGACAGTCGTGGCTGTGTGTTTGGCTTTTAAAACTGAAAAATAATAAAGGCATTTGAGGCCAAGGATGACTGTAACAGTGTCATAAAGTATTTGTCCAGCTAGATGTGAGCGCTTCTGTGTGCCAGGGTTTCAGATGCATTCCAAGGGAAGGAAACGTGACTTCTAGAAAGGTGCCAGGATTTTTTAGAACCAGTGATTGTGCCAAAGCATTTGCTGGTCGTCTTTTGAATCATCAAGGAGGGTCTGCTGCCACTAATGGGCTAGCTGATTCGAGGCCAAAACCAAAGACAGAATGCGGGGTTCAAGTGCGCATCACTTAAATTGTATTTTTAGGACATGGCATCATCCAGAGTCCAACTTTCGTGTGTTCTATCGGAATCTTTCCAGCCTGACCGAGAAATATGCCCTGAGCGCACTTTCAAAAGGAGGAATGATTTTTCCTACCCTTTGTCCTACTTTTTGGACATGATCCTCTAAGAATTATTGTGTGCTCATATTTACTATTTTTATATCACCACCGCCTGGACCTTTACACGCCGCATGGGACCCACCCAACACGGCGGCAACTGTAATCATCTGTGACACATTTTATTCCACACCTCCCTCAACAGCTCATGCTTCGTACACGTGAGAAGGGTTATACCCAGCTTGAGCTCCCGCATTGAGAAACATGGATCCAAGATAGGAAATTCCTGGCAGGAAACAAAGCCTTGACTGCCGACTCACAAACCTTAAAAGAAATTGTCTTATTAATCTGAATAAAACAAAATAGGGCACAAAGATAAAGCACCGAGTTATAAAGACTTCATGACGTCTTTTGGCTCTCCACAGTAACAAAATTCTCCTCAGCACTCTGGCTGAGCTAACCTGGCCTTCTAGAATGTACTCTGCCCATGGAGAGGGATGTCTCCTGAGAGGAACTGGCCTAGCTCTGTCTCCCCTTATATTTTATATGGTGACACTCCAGACCCTTCTTTTTGTCAGGCCGAAACAGCCATTGGTCTGCAGGGACAAAAGTCACCACTGGTTTCCCCGGAAACTCTATTTGGTCCCCCCCCCCCCCCCCCCCCCGCCCCACATCCCAAATGGGAGAGAAAAGGAGGCCAATTATCTGAATGACAAATGGGGGGAAAATACCCAACAACCCACAAAACGACTGTTGTTCAAAAAGAGCTCTTACGTCTCAGCCAGTTGGAACTGTCATTGCTGCACGACCTTCAGGACGGACTCGGTGAGTTTCGTGGAACAGACAGCTCAGGGTTCGTGTTCATCGCAGGGAATGGTCCTGGCCCAGTTAGCTGCGCTCAGGCCCCTCGAGGTGCGGTCACCGGTACGGGGGGCGTGTGAAGAACGGGTGACAGAGGCTGACACAGCCACACCAGCGGCTCCTTCTCTTCTAAACGGCCAGATTCTGAGAATAAAGCCCCTCTCCTGCTTACAACCTTCCAGTCCTTTCCCAGTTTGCTGAGGACGGTCAAGTCTGAAATCCTTAACCTCGTCCATGTGTCCCTGATGACGTGGCCCTTGGCTGCCTGTTGTCCCCCGGCCCCAATGCCCACCGGCCTCCTGCCTCAGTCTCCCCACACGGCAGCCCCTCCCAGCCCAGCCCACTTCCTGTTCCAGGTGAGCTTGGGGCTCAGTTCACAGCTTACCAACCCTGAGAACCGTCTCTAAGAAGGTCCCTGGCCAACCCCTCACGGATCCTGTGCCTTCACAGCACGTCCCTCCACTGGAAGCCAGCTCACGGGTGTGGCGCTCCTCTCCTTTTAAACCGTGAGCTTTGTGAGGCACAGCCTCACCTTTCTCACTCATCTTCACCCCTGTAACCAGCACACTGGCTGGCCCAGAGGGAGGGAGGCGGGAAGGGAGGGTTGGTGAGGAAGCAGGAATCTCCCTCTCTCCTACCCGCTGACTTCCCGCCAGCAACAAAATGGCGGCTTCGGTAGCTGGCTCATTTCATGACGGCCCATGCTCCACAAAGAAATAGCCATTTGGGGAATTCTTCTCAAAATACTATTGGTTTTACCATCCTAATTACTTTTTAGTATTAGTCTATGTCATTAAAGATGAATGTTCTCAAAGGCTCTCCGATCAGAAAAGCGCCCCGCTGTGGACAGCAGTGTTCAGCCCCTTAAATAAGCCATTTCTATAAAATAAATAAGTTCCACATACTGAGCATAATGATGTAGATTCTCTGACAAGGGAATAAACGAGGGGTCTGTCGGAGGCTGTTTTTTCCCAGGTTTACGTTGAGAGGCCACCCCTCCCCTCCCCCCATTGGACTGGCCGGAGTATGTTCCAAATCTGGTTCTGCCTATAAAACCAGGAGCTACAGCTGCCGTCCTGGGCCTCACCCCGTGCCAGGCTCCCTGAGAGGCGGGACTGACCAGTGAAAGCACCACGTGTCCACCGCTCTGCTGAGGAACAAGAGACCTCGGGAGGGGGACAACCCCCCGCACCCCAGCTCCCTCCTCCATAAAGCGAGGACTATACCCCCACCTCTCTCAGGGGGTTGTAAGGATCCCAGTCAAATGTTTAGCCCGTGGAAAAGCTCTCAATGTGAGTGGACTCGTTGTTGATTGTTTCGCAGACCGTCTCACCACCTCCTCATGGCAAATCCAGGAAGGCTGTGTGTGGGCGTGGGCGTGGGCACTGATTGATTACATCGCCATGTACAAAGCTGAGGTTTGGGAGCAGGGGTAAAACTCAACTTCCAGGAGGTCAGCCTGACCACGTCGGATTGTCAAGTGGCCCTGGGAAGCTCACACAGATTGATCAGGCCACCAAGCCCTGGCCGCCCTCACCGCTGTGACCTGGAGGGAGGAGGGGAAACCACGGCTCGGCCAGAGTGAGGGTTGACATACCAGAGCCAGCAGCCTCTCAGCCCACCTTGCCACCACCAGGGGTAGGGGTGGGGGCCGCTTCACTCTTTGGGGAAATGGGCACCACGTAGCACAACCGAGATCAGGGTCAGCACCAGCTTTAAGGTGGGAGACTGGTCTTTCTGGGCTTCCCATTGTTTGACTCACATGAGATTAATACTCCTGCTATTCATAATCTGTAGGCATATGGTGACGATGAGCCCAGGTACCCACGTAGCAGCCCCAGGACATGATCCAAAGGGGACCTCTCAGACTCTCCTGCATTAGACGTGGGAGCAAGTACACCCCCTCCCCATAGGAGCTCTGTAACCCTAATACCCTACCTCTGGGGGGACATTGCTTCGCCGAGTGGCCCCAGGGCAGGAGGGAGAACTGGATGTATCCAGGATCTTTTCCAATTCTATCTCAGAGTAGAAGCCAAAGTTTCCCTTCCAGAGGTGGCTGTCTACACAACAGCTCCGGGGCTGTGCATCGGATCGGCTTGCCTATTGCACGGGTCCTGCGGGAGACCTACACGCCTAACTCTGATCTCGTGAGCGCAATTTCAGAGAGAAAATATATGGCCGATAAAATACTTCTGGAATACTGATTCTGCAAGCTTTGATATAAAATAATATTTGTGAGATATTCTAAGCTTCGGGTTGAAAGTGAAGCATGAGGGTCATGAATATGTCATCTAACTCATTAGGCAAGCCCCGGTGCTCATGTCACATAAAGGAGGTCTATAGCTCAGGGCTCCATTCATCACATTATTTGGTGATTATCTCGAAACCAGTAGCAAATCCTTTTCGTGGGAGTGATGATTAAAGATGAAATTTATAACTAGAAGTCCATCTATATTGCTGATACTTAAGGATGTGCTGGGCATGTGAAACTTAGAATATATGGCTTTTGAGGATCCCCCCAGTAACTGTGTCACAGGGTGAAAATGATACTGGAATGTATAGCCTGTGTAGCCGCCCCCCCCCCCCCCCAGTGAAGTAGAGAAAATTGGCCTCTGCATTTCTCCATTCCTGAGCCACTGTTCATCAGGAAAGGAAGGTGAGGATCTCAGTTTCCCGGGACTCAGTAAATCCAGCCTGGTGTGATCATGTGATCAATTAGCCTTTGCCATGTGCTCAGTCTCTTCAGAAACATTCTGTGTCTCTCAAATATTCCCCCCCCCCCTTTCCTGCCCTTCTCCAAGATGGCGAATGAGAGGTAGGGATGGCTAATGACAGTGTGTGGTGCTAGGGGACCTCATCTCCCCTGGCACCTTCCGGGGTCCCTCTGATGGAGAACACAGAGGTCTGATGGGGCCAATTCCAGATTTGCTGCGGGTCACAGGACCTGTCTGGATGGGGAAGTGGGGGCGGGGATGTGCCAGCAAACACCCTCTACAGGGGTCCTTGTTATGGCCCCTGGTACTAAGTAGGCTTCCACCTGTCGGTGGGCTCTCATCAGAGATGAGGGCAGAGCTAGGTCCCCGGCACACTCTCCCAGGGCCATGGCCTCAGGCCGTACCAGATGGGATCACACTGGGACCAGTGATCATTACAGATACCTTCACAGGCAATGCATCTGTTTCTCAGCAATGGCAATGGGAAGACTGACGTCATTACAGGCACTGTATCCCACGGCAGATGGCTTATCAAGGATAATGTTGCAAAGGAGGACAAGCAAAGGGTGCTGGGGCCACTGTCCTGGGTTGCAGCTCTGGCCCCTCTCACAGAGGAGAGCAATCAATTTTTTTTAATTTTTTTTTTTCCCCTAGGAGAGAGAGAGAGAGACAGCATGAGCAGGGGAGGGTCAGAGAGAGAGGGAGTCACAGACTCTGAAACAGGCTCCAGGCTCCGAGCTGGCAGTCAGCACAGAGCCCGACGCGGGGCTCGAACCCACGAACCGCGAGATCATGACCTAAGCGAAAGCCGGACGCTTAACTGACTAAGCCACCCAGGTGCCCCGGAGAGCAATCAATTTGCTGTTAAAGTGATATGATAAAGTGAGGATCCCAGATATGAGCTCTTCCATTAAGCCTCCTCAGTACCTGATGTGCGGGCAGAAGGACGGCTCGCTCCTCCCGCACCTCCTACATCCGGGGTTAATGTTCTGACACCACCACTCCTGCGTCCACACGCACCCCAGCCCCGCCGTGGCCATGGCACAGCCATCCCCCAAGTCATCACCCCGCCTGCTCTCCCTGATCCTTCTTTAGAATGTGCAAATGGGCTGAAGTTCTGATTGTCTTTTGAGCCAAGCGTCCTCCTGGGGCCGGAGGGAAGGAGTCCAGCTCCTCGTTTAGGGAAAGCTCACATCACCCCCTACCATGCCTTCCAGCCACCCCCACCCCTGCCCTCTGATCTCATTGCTGCACAAGACATGGATGCCCTCCTTGACCAAACTTCAGCTGGTTCCACAAGCCCTCTTTTCAGCTAGGCTTCATCTTTGGTCCCTGTCGTTGGTCTACGGAGCCCAGCTGTACTGGAGGCTCTAAGTCCGTTTTTTGAGAAGCCCTCACCCCTGATATCCAAGCAAACTCCTATTCCCCACCCATCCCTCAACTTCGATAACTAACCAAGTTCCTCCTAGTAATTTTCCATCCGCCGCCTCATCCTGCCTGTTGCTTATAACTCCCCACTTGTCCCGACTGTATTCCAAGGTGCATTTGATCTCTCTCCCCTACTACAATAGTCCACCCCTTTGGCAATTGTTTTGAATAAACTCTTGATCCCGTTTCCACATGTGCCAGAATAATTTCTCTTTAACAGTTTCAAGACTATGTGAAACTTACTCTCTGGAAATTACTATCTGATTTGGCTCACAGTCCAGGAAAGGCATGGTTGAACACCCCGTCTCTGATCCTCAGAGCATCAGGTGAGGGGAGCTGGAGCTGGACGACTCACTTCCAAGACAGCTTCTTCACTCCCACGTCTGGTACCTCCAGGCTCCCGGGCCCCTCCCTCTCTACCTGGCAGCTCATCGCTGTGGGCCCCTCCCTGTGACACTGGGTTTCGGGGCAGTGTGACTTCTTACATTCCAACAGACAGACATTCTACAAAATACCTAACCAGCGCTCCTCAAAATCGCCAAGGTCGTGAAAAGCAAGGAAAGACTGAGAAACTGTCACAGACCAAAGGCTGTTAGGAAGACAAGACGCTGAAATGGAATATAGTAACCTAGATAGGATCCTGGAACAGAAAAAGAACACTAGGAGAAAACTAACAACATCTGAGTAAAATATACAGTTAGGTAGTGACACACTAACGTTAGTCCCTCAGTTGTGACACATGGTAACTATATAAGTAGTTAACAACAGAGGACACTGGGTATGGAGTTTGGGATAGTCTTGGAACTGTTAAAGAGAAATTATTCTGACACGTGTGAAAATGGCATATAGAGTTTATTCAAACTAATTGCGAAAGGAATGTGCCATAGGCCTAACACTATTCTAAAATCAAACGTTTTTTAGGGGTGCCTGGGTGGCTCAGTCGGTTAAGTATCTGACTTCGGCTCAGGTCATTATCCAATAGTTCGTGAATTCAAGCCCGGCATCGAGCTCTGTGCTATCAGCTCAAGCCTGGAGCTGCTTCAGATTCCGTGTCTCCCTCCCTCTCTGCCCCTCCCCCGCTCACCGTCTCTCTCAAAACAAATAAACATTTAAAAAAAAGTTTTTAATCAAACGTTTTCTAAACAATTAGACGAACCTAAGCTATAGCAATATAGACTTATAAGGCTTATCATTTATATAAGACTAAGGAATGGAAAACAAAACAAAACAAAAGTCTAAGCTTAACGACACCTGGATCCTATACCTCCAAGAGTAGTGAAGATGACACAGATGGAATCAAAAGCTGATAACGACTTTACCAAATGCTAATTACCTCAGATTTGAGCCTTAGAGTTTTGAAATATTCAGTGACAGTACACGGAGTAATTAATTATAAAAGATTAACTAGGCTATGATTCGATTTAAATTTTGAGTTGCAGATTTTGCTCTTTTTTCTCCTGGGTAATCCCAGTTGAATATCTCTCTGAACCGTGAATGGCATTTGCAATGACAGCGAAGGAATTTGAATCAGAATGTTCTCCTCCAGTAAGATGAGTTCCTTCAGGAAAAGATGGCCAAGGGAGTCGTCTCTCTCGCCTTCAGGCTACCTGATGAAACTCACCACCAGCAGCATCTAATCCTAGGTTATGGGAGTGGAAAAGGGGACTTAAGCTGTTGGAGCTTTAACTCCAGAAGCGCTGGCGAGGATGATACCAGTGATGCTGGTCTGAGCAGACGCGTTTTCCCACAGCGGCTCCCCAGTGGAGATTGTACTCCAACGCCCATTTGGCCATGGCAACGGGGCTGTTGACTTCCAGTCACGCTGCCATTTGAGTGGCAGCTCAGTGGGGAACCAAGCTCAGCACAATGAAGGTCCTGCTCTTGAGAGCCTACTCTGTCATAAACACAGCTCTTTTCCCAGGCCTTCTGGAGAGGGGAGAGGCCAGACCAAGGGTGCTGTGAAAACCCACCCCCTCCTTTCTGCCATCCCACTGTTTCACTTCCTATCCCTGTCTTTTTCGACGCACAAGCATTCATATACTAACAGTGGTGATATCATGGTTTCGACAGTGTGTTTGATTTTGTGTTCCTAGGAAAGGATTCATCGTGAGGACAAAGGTTCTTTTTATCACATTTCAGTGCAGCACGCCAGAGGGAGGCTGTCAGGGAAAAGGCTACGTAGGCAGTGAGGGGGTTAGATTTTATTCTCCGTGCCCTGGGAAGTCATCGGAAGGTGCAGCCATTCAAGGACAATGTGTGCTGGCGAACTTAAGAGACCTGCCTGGAACCGGGGGGAAGTTTATTGGCTCTGTCTTCTCCCTCATAAACTTTAATGACATGTTAGAAAATTGGGGTCAAAGGAAACAATTTCCCAAAGTCTTGATTTCCTCAAGGGTTCACCCTCCAAGCAGCTCTCTCGATAGGATCCCACCGTTAAGACAGAATCAAGGCTTAATTCCGGAAGAGGATCTGGGCCCTCTGGGCCACCATGCAGCAATTTTTCATTCCATTGGTTATTAAGTACCGATTCAATGCTAGCAATCCACTAAGCACTGTGCTCAATGGCCAGGAATGATGATCAAGGGACAGCCCCTGCTCTTAAGATGCCCACAGCTTAGGGTTGGAGCGAGGCAGGAATGGGTACTGGTGGGGAAAGACTCACTGCAATTTCGGCCAGCTTTTATATGTTTTGCAAACTTACCCCAAGCTAAAACATCTACAGAAGGATACCCAGATTTTCTCTGGTTGTGAGATCCTGCAGTTTAGCCTGTGTTGAAACCACCTTTGATCATCTTTAAAATCTGTGTGATTTAAGAAGCTCCTTGGCTGATGCTACTGAATTTACCAAAGTCAATACCTGTCTACTCAGAGGCTTGGAGAGTTGGGATACTGACAAAGTTTAATGTGGTGACTTCCTGTGCACCATTCTATATCCTTTCCGCTGTCTTTAAAATTCCAAACTCGAGGGGCGCCTGGGTGGCTTAGTGGGTTGAGCATCCGACTTTTGCTTAGGTCATGATCTCGCGGTTCATGGGTTCGAGCCCCGCATGGGGCTCTGTGCTGACTGCCAGCTCAGAGCCTGGAGACTGTTTCAGTCTGTGACTCCCTCTCTCTCTGACCCTCCCCTGCTCACGCTGTCTCTCTCTCTCTCTCCTAGAAATAAATAAAACATTAAAAAAATAAAATAAAATTCCAAACTCGCTCATTCTCTCTCCACTTTCAGTCTTCTCAGGAAAAAAATCTAAGACTTATCCACACTGAGAGTTAAGGAAATGATGAAGTTCAAAGGATGTTTCAATAGGGGCAAAGTTTTTTTGTTTTGTTTTGTTTTAGTTTTGGCCTAAGATCCACTAAATTCCATGGTCAGTTAATATATGTTGAATAAAGGAATAAATGAATACACAAGCAAACAAAAAATATAAAATAAAACAAAATGATAAGATGTTTTAGATAAGATGTATTAGATGTATTAGATAAGATGTATTAGAAAGAGCATAAGGGGAAGCAGAGCTAGGCAGAGAGAGCGGTGGGGTCCCATGACTCCAAGTAAGGTCGCTAAGCAATTAGCAAACAAAAACAAAGAACAGATATTATAACAGCTAAAAATCAGAAACAAAGATCATCCATTGCAGAAGAAGATGGTTCGCAACCAGATCCAAACACATATATACACACACCATGCTGTCCTTCATTCATTTTGCCAGACTGAGGAAGCCTTACCATGGCCTGAGGTCCCCCCACAGGCTAGCTGGTGTTTAGAGCCACTGGGCTGGAAGATGACCCTCCTGACAGGAAGTTTCTCTCTTTTTTAAAAAATTTTTAAATGTTTATTTATTCTTGAGAGAGAGAGAGACAGAGTGCAAGCAGGGGAGGGACAGAGAGAGAGTGAGACACAGAATCCAAAGCAGGCTCCAGGCTCCGAGCTGTCAGCACAGAGCCCGACGCAGGGCTGGAACCTATGAACTGTGAGATCATGACCTGAGCTGCTTAACCGACTGAGCCACCCAGGAGCACCAGGAACTCTCTTTTTTAAGGAGGGATACACAGCATGATGTGGAAGCGATGGAATCTTGCACTGAATGTGTACGTTGCTTTTGTCTTGAAAGCCAAAGCCTTTCAGAGATTCGTGATCTCTGATACAAGTAAAAATAAGGACTGTTAAACTCATAGTCTCCTGATGCCTCTGCTCAGGCAGAGGGTTCTACCCTTTTTGTTCCATTCAATTCCACTGCCTCCTAGGATCCATCATTTCCAGAGATCAATTACATCTTGATTTCTTTTTCCAAAAAGGAACACTTAACAGTCTTAAATTATTCAACACGCACCAATGGATATTGACTCCTAGGGTAATTCTTTTTGCAAGTCACCCTTTAAACAGTACAAGGACATTGTGTTGTATATTTGTGCCCCACCCCCCACACCTCTACTTTCTCTTAAGTGCCTCTGAACTTTTAAGATTTAAGTAGAACTGTTTCTTCAGCTCCGAACTTCTCTGTGGGGTGGCATTATATGTAGACTTCCCAGGGTGGGGAAGAAAAACAATACTACCATCGATGGGGGGGGATAGTACCTCCTTAGTGAAGACAGCTCTGTCTACTTTGGAATTATGACAAACTCTTTGTTTCAGACCAGGTAAAAATTTGCTGGTTGGGGCGCCTGGGTGGCTCAGTCGGTTAAGCATCTGACTTCAGATCAGGTCATGATCTCACAGTTCTTGGGTTTGAATCCTGCATTGGGCCAACAGCTAGCTTGGAGCCTGGAGCCTGTTTTGGATTCTGTGACTCCCTCTCTCTCTGACCCTCCCCTGCTCACGATGTCTCTCTCTCAGAAATAAATAAAAAACATTAAAAAAAAAATTTGCTGGTACAGAAGCGAGCTATCAGTTTTTCTTATATTTGTCTTGCATTTAGCCACTTTTCTGATTCTTTATCAAATGAAATGGTTCTTTCATTGATTATCGAATGGTGCTTTCTTAGACAGGCAACAATATTGGTTGCAATTTTGTCCTCCTTTTAAATAATTACATATCTTATTTATCTTTGATATCTAATTGTATTGGCCAGAACTTCCAAGCACTGGTGAGTAATAACAATAGCAGACATCCTTGGGGTTCCCCCACAATTTTTTTTTATTATTTTTTAAAAATACTTTTATTTATTTCTAGGAGAGAGAGAGACAGCGTGAGCAGGGGAGGGTCAGAGAGAGAGGGAGATACAGACTCCAAAATAGGCTCCAGGCTCTGAGCTGGCAGTCAGCACAGAGCCCGATGCGGGGCTCGAACCCACGAACCGTGAGATCATGACCTAAGCGAAAGTCGGACGCCCAACCGACTAAGCCACTCAGGCGCCCCGCCACAATTTTAATAGAAATACTTCTAGAGTCTCATATTTAATGTTTAATGGAGATACATATTCTATCCCAAATGCGCGTCTTCATATCCCTAGTGTTTTAAAGATTTTTCTGATCTCAATAGGGCAAGAAGAGCCTTAAATTTCACAAATATCTCTTCAACATCTAACAAGATAAGCTCTTTCCTTTTTGAGTTATTGATTTGGTTTATTAATATACTTTAATGTAATTATTCTTGTAGTTCTGTAATAAATCTTACACGGTCATAACAAACTATCCTTTAAATGTGCTATCAAATTTAATTTACTAGTATTTTATGTAGTATTAACGATCGCGAATTCGAGCCCCGCATAGGGTTCTGTGCTGACAGCTCAGAGCCTAGAGCTTGCTTCGGATTCTGTGTCTCCCTCTCTCTCTGCCCCTCCCCCTGCTCACGCTCTGTCTCCCTCTCTCTCTCAAAAATAAATAAACGTTTAAGAATTATTGAAAAAAAAGAATAAAAGCTAGATAAATAACATCCCACTCTAAAACTGGTACTGAGAGAGTACCGGTCTGCAGATGGGAACAAGGGCTGAGTGGGTCACCCAGCAGGGACCGTACCCCCGATATTCCTAAGCACCCTCTTAGATATGGCCTCATCTTGCATGAGGAAACTGGACTTGATATGTTTGGAAATTATTGAATTTCACTGATACGGACCTCCAATATTTTTTTCTCCCACATATCCCTATAATTGCAAAAACTAGTGAAGGTACTTTACATACGCAGTTTTGCTTTTACTGAATTAAACATGCTTTTACTGAATAAAACATGTCCCTTCCTTCCTGAGAACACGTTTTTAGTGTTTCCCCATCAGGGACCTTTACTTTTCTTTATGGGTCAAGTGCTCATCATTGAATGTACTCCCGGTCTATGGGTGAGTTGGAAAGAGGTCAAATACATAAATATTTGAGATGACTAAAGGCATGCTTTCCCCATCAGAACAAGTATACTTTACCACCAAAAGTGAAGCCCAGAATTTAAAATCCTTCCCTGGAGCCTGCATGCCTCGGACATCACTTCTAACCTTGTCCTTTAGCTTTCTGATGACTGACTGTCACTCTTAAAAGAATGACATTCTCCTCTCGCACATTCCCTACAATGTCAAATCTCTACGACAGATGCCTGGCTATAAATTGAATCTAAAAAGTGAATGCCAGAGACTAGAACCCGAGATGAGTGGGTTTTACCACATTACTAATTATGAAAGGACATTTGACCCTCGTTTTCATCTCAGTGTGAACCATGAGTTCTACACTATGAAGAAACAGACACAAGAAGTCCGTATTCCAAAAGCGAACTACTGTATTTGGTTTGGGATGTGAAGTCACGCCATCGAGTGGGGATGTCTGCATTGCTGCATTTGAGTCCTGGCATGGGACTGTAAGATAACTCTTTAAATAGTTCATTCTCACTTATTTTCCAAACACACCAGTAAAACCCTTGTGGGGAACAACTGGTCAGACCTTGAGACCATCAGTAAATAGAAGATGACAAAAACAGACAAATTCAACTAAATGAGAAAAAATTATTTAGAGTTTTAATTTTAATAGGGCCCATGTTAAATCAAGAGACAGGAGCCGAAAGAGATAGCCTTTCATAAGTAAATAACGCGGCCACAGGAGGGCAAAGATGATTTAATTTAAAATTTAAAAAATTTTTTTAGTGTTTATTTATTTTTGAGAGAGAGAGAGAGACAGAGACATAGCATGGGCATGAGCAGGGGAGGGGCAGAGAGAGAGGAGACACAGAATCCGAAGCAGGCTCCAGGCTCTGAGCTGTCAGCACAGAGCCTGATGCAGGGCTCGAACTCAAGAACTGCGAGATCATGACCTGAGCTGAAGTTAGATATTTAACTGACTGAGCGCCCCCAGAAGATGGTTTAATTTTAGAATCACGAAGAACAAAAACAAAACAAAACAAATCCCCTCAAGTGTCTTTTCTTTATAGTAACGTATCATCATGGAGAGGTTACCAAAGGCACAGACTCTTTTCAGAGCGTATTCTCTTTCACCGCTCTGTTGCATTTCACATTGTGGAGCATTCTTTCAAACCTTGCCCCTTCTTGACTTCCTGTATTTACTTGTTCACTTGACAAGCCCCACAGTGTCCACTATGCACTAAGCCTCCGACTGATGTCACACACACGAACATCCCTGTCCTCACAGAGCCTAGATGTTCAAGGGGCTAACGGAGAATTTCAAAGGGCTGTGCTGCAAATGGATCCAAAGGGTGGGCAAAAATGCGGGCACACAGAAGCCGGCGTCTGCTCCCGTCCACTCTCATCCCCATTCCTCAGGCTGGCCAGGCAGCTCCTGCCCCGGGCCCTTCCTGTCTGACGGCCAACTCCTCACCCTCTGCCCGTCTTTGTTCCCACATCACCTCCTCAGTGAGGCCCACCGTTATCACCCGACGCAACCCACAGCCTTCCCCTCTTCCTAAGCCCTGTGTTTTTTCATAACAATGACCAGGTTTAAAAAACTTTTTTAATGTTTATTAAATATTGAGACAGAGAAAACCAGAGCATGAATGGGGGAGGGGCAGAGAGAGAGGAAGACACAGGATCTGAAGCAGGCTCTAGGCTCTGAGCTGTCAGCACACAGCCGGATGTAGGGCTTGAACCCACTAACCGTGAGATCACGACCTGAGCCAAAGTCAGACGTTTAACTGACTGAGCCCCCCCCGGCGCCCCAACAATGACCAGTTTCTGCCATACAGCATAAACGACTTGCAGTGGTTATAGTTTATTGACTGCCTCCTTCCTCCCGAGCAGCCCCTTCGGAGTCTGCTCCGGGTATCCTGCGTCCCACCCATACCTTCCATGTTCCCTTGGGTGTCATACTCCGCTCGTTCTTTTCCACAACGATTTAGTGCCTGTGATATGTTAGATATGTGGGCACTGAGGATACAATGATGAAACCCGCCTTGCTGCCTGTCCTCAAGGAGTTTATAGTCTTCTAGAGGCAGACGTGTAAACGCTTTCAGTACACAGCCTTGTGCTGAAGAGACACACAGATTTATCTGAACTCCAGGGAGATCACGGGCAAACCGCTCAGCCCTGGTTGGGGGTTAAGGGAAGTCTTCCTGCTGGATCACGAGTTCAAGGATTCACTGGCCTCAAAGGAAAGGAGAAGGATGAGTAGAAGTTAGCCAGGAAGGCCGTCAAGGGGAGAGTAAGGATAAGGCTTCTACTGGCAGAGCCAATAAGTTCCCCTAATTCCAGGCGCGGCTCAGGACCCCGGCACACGCCGGCCTCGGAGGCTGCATTTTCCAGTGATTGCCCGGCACACGTGGAGCAAAGCCAAGCGCCTGAGCAAGGCAAGAACACGCCTGTCTGTTCTCCTCTCCCTCTTCCTCTGCTCTCAAATGGGATCAAGGGACTTTATCAGGAGTCCTCTTCTTAGGAAGACCACATTTAAATAGAAAACTACGAAAATAGAACTTTTAATGAATGAAGGCTCTCTTAGGGGAAAAAAAGAAAGAAAAATCAGTGACAGGAAGTAAAACAATGGGATGCAGGAAATGCGGGTACTTCCGGGGCATTCGCACCCACACATTGCCTTTTCCCCTCCAAGTCTGGGGAAAGAGCTGCATGTAACTGATATTAGACTCTCAATAAATGTAGGTGCCCTCTCCTCTATGCTCATGATTCACAAAACTTCCAGATACAGACCCCTTTTCTGAGCTCCAGACTCTTTTTTTTTTTTAATGTGTTATTTATTTTTTGAGAGCGAGCGATTGCAAGTGGGGGAGGGGCAGGGAAACTGGGGGACAGAGGATCTGAACAGGCTCTGCACTAACAGCAACGAGCCGGATGTGAGGCTCAAACTCACAAACCCGAGATCATGGCCTAAGCTGAAGTCAGACACTCAACCGACTGAGCCACCTAGGTGCCCCCCTGAGCTCTAGACTCTTAAATCCAACTTCCTACTAACAGTCTCTGCCCGTGTTTCCCACATTGCCTTAAATTCTTCACATGAAGAGCAGAACCCATGTTCTTCCCCATATACACCTGCTCTTCACAACTTTATTTTTCAACTTGGTCAATGACACTACCGTCCTCATCAGCAATCCAAGAGACGTCCGAAATCCCTCCTTCTCTACCTTGCACATTGAATTGGCCCCCAAGAACTTTCCATTTTCACTCCTGCATCTCTCTCCACTCCTTCCCCTAGTTAACATCCTGGCAATTAATATTTTGCTTTGGTCCTTCATCACTTTCTCCTGAATAACTGCAAGAGCTTCTTCTTTGGCACTTTCCTGCCCAGATTGGGTGTCCCCCTTTCTCTCCCAAGCAGTGCTTGATTAGAACCCGTAAGTAGGTTCTGTTGACTTTGGAAGTGCTCAAGGCAACAGGAATGAGGGAGCTGGGAGAATGGTGGAAGAGAAGCCAATATACAGATGAGAGACTAAAATCACCTCTGTGGGTAGCTGGGGCTTGATCCCATTTTCAGGCACATGCAGACTTCCTCTTGGTATTATTCATGGAGATGAGACAGGAGAAGAATTTATCCACTGGCTCCCATTCCTCACCATGAGGGTGTTAAATCTCCTGCACTTATGAGACAAGGTGAAGGGATGTGGGGCCAGGCACCAGAGATATCTGACTGCCCAGTTGAACCCACCTTTCTTTAAAATGTCTTTCTATGGGGCGCCTGAGTGGCTTAGTCGGTGAAGCGTCCGACTTTCGCTCTGGTCATGATCTCGCGGTTCGTGGGTTCGAGCCCCGTGTCGGGCTCTGTGCTGACTGCCAGCTCAGAGCCTGGAGCCTGTTTCGGTCTGTGACTCCCTCTCTCTCTGACCCTCCCCTGCTCACGCTATCTCTCTCTCTCCTAGAAATAAATAAAACATTAAAAAAAATAAAAAAATAAAATGTCTTTCTAGAATATAAATCTGATTATGTAACACCCCCCACCCTACTTATTATCCTCCGGTTCAGTGAGCTTGCAACACAGCACCCATACCTGTTGAACAGAGTATACAGCCTGCATGATCTGGCCACTGCAGCCTTCCTGACCTCCCCTCACACCTAGCCATCCCCACCCGTGCCATGGGCTCAAGCCGGCCCTACCAAAGGCTGGACTGCTCATGATTCTTCTCTTTCCTCCATGTTTGCTCATCCTTCTTCCATCTTAAATGTTCTTCTCCACCTGGTGAATTCTCACTAATCGTCTACAACTCAACCCAACTATCGCTTCTCCTCTAGAACCTTCCTGACGCCTACCACTTACTCCCAGCGTGGCCCACAAAGAAAGACCTACAAGCTCCCCGTCCCCTGCTCCTAGAACAAATAATAACAAGGCAGTGTTACGAGGGGAGTAATGCCCACACACTGGGATTCGGCCTGTCCCTTGTGTTCTCTGCCCCGCCCCCACCCCACTGTCCTGTGAGACCCTTGAGGGCCAGGAACTATAATGCCTTCTTTAATTTTGTACTTTCAGTGCCTTGAAGTGTGTTGGACCCATAGGTCATTCACTATTTCTTGAACAACCACACAGATTTGTCACTTACAATGAATCGGCCACTTTGCTAACTGTTTAATGCATGTGTCACTTAAACGTGTGGAAGAATCAAGAGCTGCCCCAGATAAAGTACGCCTGAAGCCCTGTCATCACGTGGTCAGGGAAGGGTGACAGACACAGGTAGAGCCAGCCAAAGCTTCCTTCCCTCAACTGCCTACATACACTGCACCCACAGCAGCTTGCTCTCTTTTCCTCTTACATTTGACCCTTTAAACTATGGTCCCGGAAGAGCAACTGCTGTAAACATTACTAGTCCAGACACCCCAGAAACCTGAAAATGGACACTAACCCAGAGGCTTCGGATACAGCACGGGGACAGGGCAAAGGGAGACAAGGGCGATGCAGAAGAAGAAACTGGATCAAAACCTTCGGTGGGAAGAGTCGGGGAAAACAGGGTCCAACCCAAGATCTTCACAAAGAGGAAGGCACTCTGTAGCAGCTGCACAGGAAGGAGAAGCATTAAACATTTATTAATATTGCCCATTTTCAGAAACCATTTGGCCACGAGCCACCTGGCCTGAGTCCTGGAGCAGTGGCCCCAGCCCGGCCCGCTAGGAGGCTGGCTTCTGAGCACACGGCACCCCGCCGAAGACACGGCGCCCCCAACAGCGCTAGACCCATCCCCACTGGGATCCCATGTTCTTACTGTCTAGTAGCAACATACACATTTAAAAACCCTAACTCACTTCCAAGCATTAGAAGATACTAAAATACTGAGATTAAAGACTTGCCTGGAATTATGAGGAGGGGAAGAGAGAGCTTATTAAAGGAGAGAGAGCAATTCTTAGCAAACTGGAAAAATAATAGGCTATTTGAAAATTAAAAGCATCATTTTTGGTACGTATCGGTATTTCAACACGGTTCCTTTTGGGTCCCTTTCTTTTAACTCCATCTGAAATTAGGAAAAAAAAAAAAGCTTAAAAATTCTGGGCCTGTAAAATAAATAAATAAATTCTGGGCCCGTGCCACCATCTCCACAGCAAATCTATAAAAGCCTTCCTGCACAATTGTTGGGCACCTGGTGACATGCTCACGGGTTATGGATAAAACGAGGAAGACACTGCTTGCCATCGAAAGGCTTAAAGCCCAGGATCAAAGTCCCCTATGAGACATTTTCTTCCTTCCATGCACATTCCATAGGATACGTTCATTTGGGTTTGCTTGTTTTCTCTTTTTTAATGTTTTATTTATTTCTGAGAGAGAGAGAGAGCATGAGCAGGGGATGGTCAGAGAGAGAGGGAGACACAGAATGTGAAGCAGGCTCCAGGCTCCGAGCTGGCAGTCAGCACAGAGCCCGACGCGGGGCCCGAACCCACGAACCGCGAGATCATGACCCAAGCGAAAGTCGGACGCTCAACCGACTAAGCCACCCAGGCGCCCCTCAGCAGCCTCCTTTTGACCCCTCACTGATCCAGAGTAATCCTTCCAAAATACAGATCTGAACTTCTGTCACTCTTGTTTAAAACCAAAACTTTAAACTGTCTTTCCATCTTCTTTGAATTAACATCCAATATCAACTCTTACTACTCTCTAGTGGTACTTTTCATTATGATCATATTCTGAACTATTTAGAGTTCCCCACAAAAGCCATGTTTTCCCATAGTTTGGTGCTTTTGTTCTAAATGGATAACATTCCTCTTTTCTTTACCTGGCCAAAGCCTACGCCTCCATCCCAAACCTACTCAGTTGTGCAAACAGTTCAAAGCGAAGCCTTTGATGGCCCCTTCCCAAGTGGAGGCAGGATTTGTCTATGCGATGACTGTAATAACTCACAGCAGCAGCAAAAATAATAAAACAACAACTCATATTTACTGAGGGCTAAACAGTCACAGCGGGTCTCAAATCTAAATGTGTATAAGAATCAGCTGGGAATGTTAAAACGCTTTCCAAATGTTAAAATGGTATCCAGTGATCTCCAAAGCCCATTCCAATATTCAGATGCATCAGATTTGGGACTGAGATCAGGAACCTATACGTCTAACAAAATATCCAAACTGATTCTCACACAGTTGATCTGGAAACCATATTTTGAAAACCACTGAACATCTAACTGGCTTCCTGCCAATCGACTCAATACATCGCCACCAAATTAATATTCATAAAATACCTCTTATAATTTTAAAACATCAAATGCTTGGCACCAAACACAATTATGAGCTTCACACCTATCTGTCAATTATCTTAAGCCCACTGAGGTAGTATTACCCATAAAGAAACAGAAGGTTATGGAGATTAACTTGATCAAAGTCAAAGACAGGAATGATAGGATTTGAGTCTCACCCTCTTTCCAGGATACCATCCCTTGAATCCTTCACTGCCATATAAAAACAATAACCAAAAGTTTCAGCGGTGTCCCCATGACAGTCAACTGAATGAAATCCTTGGCCTGGATTTAAAGGCTTTTAGAATCCTGCCCCTCGTGATGCTTGATTTTATGTGCCAACTTGACTGGGCTGAGAGACGCTCGGATAGCGGATAAAACATTATTTCTGAGTATGCCTGTGAGGGTATTTACAGAAAAAGTAAGCATCTCAGTTGGTGACCAAGAAAAGCCGGCGTTCTTCCCCTTTGTGGGTGGGTACTACCCAGTCCACGGAAGGCCCAAATAGAACAAAAAGGCAGGGTGAGTTTACTCTCCCTTCCTGACCTGAGACATGCATCTTCTACGGCTCTTGGACAGCAGCTTGAGCTTTCACACTGAGTCTGGAGCTTACACAATCAGCCTCCCTCTCCCCATTCCTCATGCCGTTGGACTCAGATGAATTATGGCACCAGATTTCCTGGTTCAACAACTAAAAGACAGCAGACTGTGGGACTTCTTGGCCTCCATTACTTCATGAGCCAATTCCTCAAATAAATTTATATATGTATATGTATATGTATATGTATATGTATATGTATATGTATATACACAGAACCACACTCACAAACACACAGGCATACTTCAGAGATATTACAGGTTCAGTTCCAGACCACTACAATATAATGAGTATCACAATGCAAGTCAAATGAATTTTTTAGTTTATCAATGCATATAAAAGTTATGTTTACATTAAACCCTGGCCTTTTATTTTTATTTAAAAAAATTTTTTTAGAGGGGTGCCTGAGTGGCTCAGTCAGTTGAGCGTCTGACTTCAGCTCAGGTCATGATCTCACGGTTCGTGGGTTCGAGCCCCATGTTGGGCTCTGTGCTGACAGCTAGCTCAGAGCCTGGAGCCTGCTTCACATTCTGTATCTCCCCTTCTCTCTGACCCTCCCCTGCTCACTCTGTCTCTCTCTCTGTCTCAGAAATAAATAAAAACATTTAAAAAAATTTTTTTTATTTTAGAGACAGAGAGAGAGAGCACAGGGACAGGGGCAGATGGAGAGAGAATCTTAAGCAGGCTCCATGTTCAGCCTGATGTGCAACTCAATCCCACAACCCTGGGATCATGACCTGAGCCAAAACCAAGAGTCGTACACTCAACTGAATGAGCTACCCACATGCCCCATGTATCTTTAAGTATACAATAACATTGTATCTTAAAAAACAATGTAAGTACCTTAATTTAAAAATATTTCATTGACAAAAAAATATTATCCATCATCTGAGTTTTCAGCAAATTGTGATCTTTTTGCTGGGGGAGGGTCCTGCCTCGAAGTCAATGGCTGCTGACTGACCAGGGTGGTGGGTGCTGAAGGCTGGGGTGGTTGCAACAATTTCTCAAAATAAGACAACAATAGGGGCACCTGGGTGGCTCAGTCGGTTGGGCATCCAACTCTTGGTTTCGGCTCAGGTCATGATCTCACAGGTCTTGAGTTCGAGCCCCATATCGGACTCTGTGCTGTGAGTGTGGAGCCTGCTTGGGATTCTCCCTTTCCCCCGCTCTCTCTGCCCCTCCCCTGTTCTCTCTCTTTCTCTCTTTCAAAATAAATGACTAAACTTTTTAAAAAGACAACAATAGAGTTTGCTTCATCAAGCAACTTTCTTTCATGAATGATTTCTCTACAGCAGGAGATGCTGTGTGAGAGCATTTCAGCCACAGAACTTTCCTCAAAATGAGAACCAATCCTTTCAAACCTGCTGTTGCTCTAACTACTAAGTCGGTGTAACAGTCCAAATCCTCGGCTGTCATTTCAGCAACCTTCACGGCATCTTCACCAGGAGCAGATTCCGAGTGAGACGCGGTCCTCACCCGATCACGTGCCATCACGAGATCGCAGCCACACCGTCCACCTCCAGGGCCCCCTTCTCGTTCTGGTTCTCTCGCTGTTTCCACCTCATCCTCCATGACCACCTCCACGGACGTCCTCGAGCCCCCAAGGTCATCCCCGAGGGTGGGAATCAACTTCTGCCCAACACCTGCAAATGTTGATATTTTGACCCCTCTTCCCATTGTTCTTACTGGCTTCCCATTTCCAGGAGGGATTTAACAGACTTTGCCCAGATCCATAAGAGGAATCACTGGCTATGGCAGCTAGAGCCTTATGAAATGTATTTCTTTTTTTTTTTTTTTTTTTTTTTTTTTACAAATAGTTTATTGTCAAATTAGTTTCTACATAACACTCAGTGCTCATCCCCGAAGTGCCCTCCTTCATGCCCATCCCCCCCTCCCCCCCACATCCATCAGTCCTCAGTTTTTGTCAGCATTCAAGAGTCTCTCATGGTTTGCCTCTCTCCCTTTCCCCCACCATTTCCGCCCTTCTTCTCCCCCTTGGTCCTCCGTCAAGTTCCTCCTAATCCTCCTATACGTGCAAACATATGGTATTTGTCCTTCTCTGCCTGACTTATTTCGCTCAGCATAACACCCTCAAGGTCCATCCATGTTGCTACACATGGCCAGATTTCATTGTTTCTCATTGCCATGTAGTATTCCATGGTATAGATAAACCACATCTTCTTGATCCATTCGTCTGTTGATGGACACTTAGGCTCTTTCCATGTTTTAGCTATTGTGGAGAGTGCTGCTATGAACATTGGGGTACATGTGCTCCTATGCCTCAGCATTTCTGTATCCCTTGGGTAAATTCCTAGCAGTGCTATTGCTGGGTCATAAGGGAGTTCTATTGTTAGTTTCCTGAGGAACCTCCACACTGTTTTCCAGAGGGGCTGTACCAGTTTACATTCCCACCAACAGTGCAGGAGGGTGCCCGTTTCTCCACATCCTCGCCAGCATCTAGAGTTCTCTGAATGAAATGTATTTCTTAAAAAATAAGACCTGAAAGTCAAATGACTCCTTGATCCACGGGCTGCGGAATGGAGGCGAGGTCAGCAAGCTGAAAACAATATTCATCTCCTTGTGCGTCTCCTTCCGAGCTCCTGGGTGACCAGGTGCATTGTCAAGGAGCCGTCATATTTTTAAAGGATTCTTTTCTTTTTTCTGAGCAGCAGGTCTCAACAGGGCTTCAAATATTCTTTAGCAAACCTTGTTGTAAACAGATGTGCTGTGATCCAGGCTTTGTTGTTCCGCGTCCGGAGCAGAGGCCAAATAGATTGAGCATAATTCTGAAGGGCCCTGGGGTGTTGGGAAGGGTACATGAGTTTGGCTTCAACTCCAAGGCACCAGCTGCATTAGCCCCTTATGAGACAGTCAGCCTGTCCTTTGAAGTTTTGAATCCAGGCATTGACGTCTCCTGTCCTCCTCCAAGATGTTATCCTTGATAACATCTTCCGATAGAAGGCTGTTTCATCTGATTGAAAACTCATTGTGCAGTGTAGCCACGTTCATCGCTATCTTAGCGAGCCCTTCTGGGCAAGTCGCTGCCTCGTCTTACAATCTGACGTCATGGAGCTCGCATCTTTCCTTAAACCTCAGGAACCCACCTCTGCCAGCTTCTTCCTTCTCTTTCGCAGCTTCCTCACCTCTCAGCCCTCACAGAACTGACGAGAGGTAGTGCCTTGCTCTGGATTAGGCTTTGGCTTAAGGGAACGCTGTGGCTGGTTTGATCACTAAAACCTTCTCTGTATTGGCCATAAAGTTGTTTCACTTTTTTATTATTCATGTGTTCATTGGAGCCCTTTTTTAATTTCCTTCAAGAACTTTTCCTTTGCAGTCACAACTTAGCTAATGTGTGGCACAAGAGGCCTCATTTTCAGCCTGCCTTGTCTTTCGGCTTGTCTTCCTCGTGAAGCTTAACCATTTCTAGCTTTTGATGAAAGTAAGAGACGTGTGACTCTCCCTTTCACTTGAACACCCAGAGGCCACTGTAGGATTATGCACTGGCCTGATTTCAGTATCGTTGTGTCTCAGGGAACATGAAGGCCCAAGGAGAGGGAAAGGGAGAGAAGAAGGGCCAGTCAGGAGAGCAGTCAGAACACACACAACACTCATGATTAAGTGTGCCGTCTTACATTGGCACGGTTTGTGGGACACCCCCCACACCCCGAACAAACTGTAATAGTAACATCAACAATCACTGATCACAGATTGCCACAACAAATCATGAAAAAGTTTGAAACGTTGTAAGAATTACCAAAATGTGACCCAGAGACACAAAGTGAGCAAATGTTAGCGCCAACAGACTTGCTCCACATGGGGTTGCCACAAACCTTCAGTGTGTAAAAAACACAGTGTCTGCAAATGAATAAAGTGACGTGTACTAAAACGAGGTATGCCTGTCTGTCCTGATGGTTTTCTCTGGAGAACCACACACAGATTTTGGCTCTAGATAGCCTAAATCTAACAGAATTTTAGGGACGAGTTTTCTAAATTGGCTCTTGGATGTTTGGAATTGGCTCTCTATGAAGTTTAAAAATGTTAATGAGGGGCGCCTGGGTGGCTCAGTCGGTAAAGGTCCGACTTTGGCTCAGGTCATGATCTCACAGTTTGGTTCATGAATTCGGACCCGGCGTTGGGCTCTGTGCTGACAGCTCAGAGCGTGGGGCCTGCTTTGGATTCTGTGTCTCCCTCTGTCTCTGCCCCTCCCCCCTTCCCTCTCTCTGTGTCTCTTGTCTCTCTCTCAAAAATAAATAAACATTAAAAAAGATTTTTAAATGCTAATGAATCTATTTCCAGTAGTTAAGAGAACACTGAGAATCCGTGGTGTGAACCGTCTATAGAAATACGCAAAACATCTAAATTGGATACTCCTGATTAGCCCCTTATAAGAAGCAAGGCAGTGAATGGCTCTGTCTATGATACTTTGGAAACTTGTTGGAAAACTAAGGCATACAACCACATTGGTTGGTTGATCTTAGAACCCTAAGAAGACTTAGTAAGCCCTGGCCTTTATACGACAGGTGAAGAGAGTGAGACTCTATGGGGAAGACTCTTGCCTGGGGGGGGGGACCACCACAGAGCTAGGCTGGGTCCCTCCTCTCCTGGCCCTTGGGTCAGGGGTCCTTCTGCACAAGACACTGTTTCCCTTCATTCAACAAGAAAACAAAAACACCTTGCTTCGGTAAGAAGGAGCTTTATGGAGTGATGAAGATATTCTAAAGCTGGAGTGAGGTAAGGGTTGGACAACTGAATAAATGTATTAAAAATCATTGGATGGCACGCTTCAAAAGGTTGAATTTGAGAGCGTGTAAATTACACCTCAATAAAACTGCTAAACAATGAAAGCTTGCCCTGAGGGGATAGAATTTGGTCAGAAGCAGGCTCGAGCACGCAACAGACAGTAGTAAATTGAAG
Organism: Hyaena hyaena; assembly: GCF_003009895.1. NCBI lineage: Eukaryota > Metazoa > Chordata > Mammalia > Carnivora > Hyaenidae > Hyaena > Hyaena hyaena. The sequence continues at coordinate 4,843,879 of NW_024080643.1, read as the reverse complement.
ATATTGCCTATTACTGCTTCCTCCTCCGGCTGAGGTCCCAATCCTTCCTTTAGTATCAGCCTCCCTACTTGCTGCTACTGAAAGGTAAGTTTCCCAAGGGCAGGGACTTTTTGTACCTTGGCCCCTTCTAGATTCTCAGCTCCTAGAAGAATCCTAGAGTAACCTCTGGCACACGGTAAGCCTGTCAAATATTTGGTGCATGGATGAGTGAATGAAAAACATGCATACCTCTATTTTCTTACTATGTTTCTACTGCATAGAATTTGGCTTCTGTCTCCAGGGAGGGGTTGACAACTAGCTCAAAGTCCACAGATACTTCAGCGCTTGGGTGCAGAGCTGGGGTCGGCCAGGCTCCAGTCTGTGCTCTGAATCACGCTCTAGACTGCCTTCCATAAGCACTGAAGAATTGTTAGCTGCTGTTATCACCAAATCTGCAAACAGCTAGTTTCCCTACATCCCAAGAGGTAGCCAGATTGGCTCATAGCATTTCCTCACTGAAGAGAGCGATGTGTAAATTTTTTTCTAAAGACGAAGAAGGTTTTTGGAACCGCAGAAGGAATGTGAGTTTTGGAATCATAAAGGTAAAGTATGAGTCCAAGTTGCCAGCTGTCAGAGCAGGCATGTCACCTGACTGCTCCCAGTTGGTGCCTTCACAAGATGAGGAACATGCCACCTTCCGTGCAGGGTGACCGAGACTTCCATGAAACAAAGTCTGTGATGTACGCAGCACCCTACCTGGCATGTGCCAGACACTCAGCTAATGCCAAATGCCCGAGAGAAAAAGAAGGGGGGAAAGCACTTGAAGTGGGAAAAGCATCAAAGGAAAGGAGAGTGAGAAGACAGCGTGAGTGAGACCAAGCTAGGAACAACATGCAGAGGGAAGTGCTCAACGTATTTACGTAAATGTAAAACATGCACACACAGATACACGCACGTATTTACGTAAATGTAAAACATGCACAGATACACGCACGTATTTACGTAAATGTAAAACATGCACACACAGATACACGCACGTATTTACGTAAATGTAAAACATGCACACACAGATACACACATTAAAGACTCTAAATGAATGTTTTGGGGGCGGCTGGGTGGTTCAGTTGGATAAGCGTCTGACTTCGGCTCAGGTCGTGATCTCATAGTTCATGGGTTCAAGCCCCGCATTGGGTTCTGGGCTGATAGCTCAGAGCTGGAGCCTGCTTCGGATTCTGTGTCTCCCTCTCTCTCCACCCCTCCCCTGCTCATGCTCTATTTCTCAAAAATAAATAAACATTTAAAAATATAAAAAAATAAGTGGATGTTTAGGGGAGTGGAATACAGTGAGGTGAAAGGGAAGCCAATCAAGACAGGGACATGTGTGAGCTGTCGCTGTTGCTACTGTACCCCTGGAATCTGGACGCCCGTGGTCCCTGAGACTGCACTCTCGTGTGCACACACCTCCCTCTTACTCACACACGGGCACAAGAGCCAAGAAAGGCCAACTTCTCTGCCCACTCTACTTTCGTTCCCAATCTCCCTGATGTCTGTTCCCCTATCTGCCAACTGCTCGAAAAATCTACCCCCTGCTGGATCCAGTGAGCCGAAAATCTTCAGCCAATTCCCTTAGGCCCTCACCTGCCACAACTACTTAGCCACCAGTCCCACTTCACCCTCCGCAAATGCCAAGACCACTTGCCAAGGACTTGTTTCTTGACAATCTGTCCAATGTCGGCTATTTCTAAGGAATACGTCATCAGATAAATTAGACTTTAGGGTTTATAGCTTCCTGCAGGAACTATCTTGTATAAGAGCATACAGCTGGATCTGTTAAGGAAAGAGAGTCGAAAAGCTAACAATTTCATCTGTCAAGGTCTGGAAAATTAAACTGACAAACAGATCTGGACAAGTGAGATCCCACTGTCTAGATTTTTACTGCCCAATACAGTAGGCACGTAGGGCTACTGAGCATGTAACGTGTGGTAAGTTCAAGCTGGTAAGTGCCGTAAAGGTAAAATACATCAAATTTAGAAGACTTAATACCAAAAAAAGATGTTAAATATCACATCCAGAATTTTTATATCAGTTACTTGTTAAAATGATAATATTTTAGATGTACTGGGTTTAAAAAAATGTATCCTTAAAATTAATTTCATCTGTTTCTTTTTACTTTTTTAAATGTAGTTCCTAGAAAATCTTTAAATTACAAATATGGTTCACATTATATTTCTATAGAAGAGTATTAATCTGGACTTCCCTCACCACTGCTTTGCATTCTCTACTTCACCAAGGAACACCTTTTACATGATCCTTTTAGTCATGTTTATCATTTTAATTTTCGTATTTTTGGCAACCATATCAAAACAAAAATTTAAGAAGAGTTGGAAGGATGATGGCTCAGTTAATGCAGCTAAGATATGCTTTTCACTCTTCTTCCTTTCTAAAGTGTCAGCTTTTCATGGTGGTCACTCTTCCTCTAGTTTACCAACCTATACCATGCCAACACTAGAGAACAGGTGGGCCAAAGCCAAAATCACCATAAGAAAAGAAAACTAAGGGGTGCCTGGGTGGCTCAGTGGGTTAGGCATTCAACTTCAGTTCAGGTCATGATCTCACGGTGCATGGGTTCGAACCCCGCCTCAGACTTTGTGCTGACAGGTTGGAGCAGGGAGCTGCTTCAGATTCTGCGTCTCCCTCTCTCTCTGCACCTCCCCTGCTCATGCTCTCTCTCTCTCTCTCTCTCAAAAATAGACATTAAGAAAACTACAGAGCAAAAATGCCCTATGGACATTGATGAAAAAACTCCTCAACAAAATACTACCAAACTGAGTTCAACAGCACATTAAACTGATTATAGACCATGATCAAGTAGATCTATTCTTGGAATATTATTATTCTTGGAATGCAAAGATGGTTCAACATATAAAATCAATCAATGTAATACACTATATTAACAGAAAGAAGAGGGGAAAAAATGATTACCTCAATTGATGCAGAAAATCATTTGACAAAATTCAATGTCTTTTCATAATAAAAACACTCAACACATCCTCAACAAATTGAAAATTTCTGCAATATGGTAAAGGCCATATATGAAAAACTCGTAGCTAACATCATACTCAGTGGTGAAAGACTGAAATCTTTTCTGCTAAGATCAAGAACAATACAAAAATTCCCATTTAGGGGGGGGCCCTGGGTGGCTCAGTTGTTTGAGCATCCAACTCTTGATTTTGGCTCTGGTCATGATCTTAGGGTTGTGGGATTGAGCCCCGTGCCAGGCTATGAGTGGGGCATGGAGCCTGCTGAAGGTTCTCTCTCTCTCCCTTTGCCCCTTTCCGCTGCTCATGCACCGTCTCACTTTCTCTCTCCCTTTCTAAAATTAAAAAAAAAAAAAAAAGTTTAATAAAAAATGTAAACAATTTCTAAAAAGAATGTCTGTTTTCACTATTTCCATTCAATTTAGTACTGGAAGTCCTAGTTGGATCAAGAAGGCAAGAAAAAGAAACAAAAGGCATCCAAATTGGAAAAAAAAGAAGTAAAATTATTGCTGTTCACAGATGACATGATCTTACACATGTAAACCCTGAAGACTCCCCCTCCCCCCAACTAAATTTTTAGAGCTAATAAATGAATGTAGCAAAGTTTCAGGATACAAAATCAACAGACAGAAATGAGTGAGGGTTTTATATGCGAGCAATGAACAATCCAAAAAGGAAATTAAGAAAATAATTCCATTGATAATAGTATCAAAAAGAACAAAACACTTAGGAATAAACTTAACAAGGAGGTACCCTGAAAGCTATATAACATTGGTGAAAGAAATTAAAGGAAATTCAAATAAATGGAAAGACATCCTGTGTTCACAAATCAGAATACTTAATATAGTTAGACACTGATACTATTCCAAAGCAATCTAGAGGTTCAATAAATGCCTATCAAAAATCCCACAGTGTTTTTGCAGAAATAGAAAAGCACATCCAAAACTTCACATGAATCTTAAGGGATCCTAATAACCAAAACACTTGAAAAAAGAACCAAGTTAGAGGCCTCATGCTCTCTGATTTCAAAATGTACTTCAACATTACAATAATCAAAACAGTGTGGTCCTGGCATAAAGACAAATATGTAGATCACTGGGATAAAATATAGAGCCCAGAAACAAAAAACTGAACCCTGACGTACATGGTCACCAGATTTTCAATAAGAGTGTCAATGTTTAATGGGGAAAGGGCAGTTTTTTTCAACAAACAATGCTGGGAAAACTAGGGATCCACATGCAAAAGAATGAAGTTGGACCCTTATCTTACCATATACAAAATTTACTCAAAATGGACCCAAATGAAAATTACTATGCTAAATGAAATATACCTGACACAACAGGACATAAACTGCATATTATACTTCCATGAAGTAACTAGAAAAGTCAAATTTATAGAGACGGAAAGTACAAAGATGGCTGCCAAAGGGCACTGGGGAGTTTTTGTTTAATGGGCCCAGGGTTTCTGTTTGGGATGATGAAAGTTCTGCAAGTTGATGAGGGTGATGATTTCACAACACTGTAAATGTACTTAATGCCACTGAATTGTACATTTAAAAACAACTGAAATGGCAAATTCGATGCTATGTGTATTTCACCACAGTAATAACGTATAAAAAGAAGAGATGGGGGAGGGCATCTGGTCGCTCAGTAGGTTAAGTGTCTGACTCTTGATTTCGGCTCAGGTCATGATCTCACAGTTCGTCAGGCTCTGCGCTGATGGCAGAGAGTCTGCTTGGCGTTGTCTCTCTCCCTTTCTCTCTGCTCCTCCCCTACTTGCTCACACACTCTCTCTCAAAATAAATAAACATAAGAAAAATATTCTAAAAGAAGAGATGGGGGCTTCTGAGTTCCCACCAGATAATTGTAACTTATCTCTCTTAGTCTGAGTTCTACAGAGAACCAGAATCAAAAGGACATACACAGAGAAAGAGATTTATTATGAGAAATTGGCTCACCTGGTTATGTGGGCTGAGAAGTCCCATGATCTACCATCTGCAAAATGGAGACCCAAGGAAAGCCAGCAATATAAATCAGTTTAAGTCTGAAGGCATGAGAGTCAGGGAGACCCAATAGTATAAACTCTAGTCCTAGGGCTACAGAAGACCAGTGTCCCAGCTAAATCATTCAGGCAGAAGAAGGAGGTAAATTCTTTCTCCATGTTTCATTCTATTCATGCCTTCAATGGATTGGAAGATGTCCACCCACACTGCTTTACTGAGTCCACCAATTCGAATGCTATCTCATCCAGAACACTCAGAATAAAGAGAGTGTTTTTATTCATCCAGAACACTCAGAATAAAGTTCAGCTGAATATCTGGGTATCCATGACTCAGTTGACACATAAAATTAATCACCACAAGCCCACCCCTTGTCAACTTGGGCCCATACATATCTCGTTAACCATACTTCTCTCCAAATAAAGACAATGATTGGATCTTAATTCTGCCTAACATGATACAACTCTTCTGCAAACGACTGAAAAATCACTAGGCTCTTCCCCCAAAAAGGAAATAAGATCCCTGAGTGATGTTTACTCTTCTTCTTGACGTCCTGTAATTTAAATACTATGATATAAAATTAACAATACCTAGATACTATGATATAGTGAATACATTATATGCTATATAATAATGGAACAAGACAGGAAAGAAAACAAGGATATTTGCTTCACGTATATACTCACACGAATGTATTCATAACAAAATAAGAAGGAAATACGGCAACAATAGTCCTCAGTCTATAACTGGTCACGTGGTTGTTTCTGGCATTCGTAAGTACCTTCTCTCACTACTCATTCTGTAGTTCTTTTGCCTTCAGCCAGCACCTCAGCTGGTCATGGTTCTTTACCTGGCAGAGTGACCCAAACTTATATTCCTTTAAATAAAATTTGTTTTTAAGTTTATTTATTTGCTTTGGGAGAGAGAGAGAGAGAGAGAGAGAGAGAGAGAGAGAGAGAGAGAAGGCAAGTTGGAGAGGGGCAGGGAGAGGGAGAGAGAATCCCAAGCAGGCTCTACACTGCCAGCATGGAGCTTGAACTCACGGACTGTGAGATCATGACCTGAGCTGAAATCTAGAGTAGGACACTTAACCGACTGAGCCCCACAGGTGCCTCCACCCCAAACCTGTATTCCTGAAGGGTCTGTGCCATTTAGTAATTCTGACTGGATGGGATTATTGCCGTTGTCCATTGACCTTAACCACAGGCCATGGTAATATTAAGAGAAGCCTACAAGGATCTCCTGTACTCTAGACATACTCTTCCTTACCTCTGTGGTGTCCAGTTTCCTCTCGCTAGTTAGGATCAATCACCTAGCCAACACAGTAACTCCCTTCTTTGCTGGTCTTTCCTGTTGATTAGGAGGCATGAGGAGCCCAGAGCGGCCAGGTAGCAGTCTTAACGTCCAACTCAGTGAAATCATTGGTGTGTGTGCTGGTGGAAGCATTTCTCCCTCTCAAACTAACACTATGTAGGTCAGCAGAGCATGACATCATGAGACTAGAAGGCAAAAACTCTGCTAGTGGGTCACTGGGAGTAATAGTGAGTGATGCCACTCCCATTTCAACCCCTTGATTCCTGGGATCACGAATCCTGCCTATGGGAGGAAAAGCAACATATACTGGACACTGATTCAGAGCATACACAGCCTTCTGGAGAGCCTTGTCCCAGGCCTGCAAGGTATTGCCACCTAGATGGCACTGCAACTGAATCTTCAAAGGGCCATTCCATTGTCTTTCAAGCCAGCTGTTTAGACAACACAGCAAGCCCAATGAATTCCATGACCATAAACTTTTCTGCTTATACAGATCAAATAAGAATTTAGTAGATTTCCTATCCATTTCACTTCCGGAAACACCATTATCAACTAGCCAATGCCATAGGCCTTTATGAGTCAGACTACTCTAAGTGCTGTTTTAACCCTGCTGTCCATTGCAGTAACCACACCCACCTTGCCTTTGGCCTTAAGTGCAACCACTGGACTCCGGCCACGCCTAGATCCAATTACTCCCATTAGAACTTCCTCATATTCATCAGTGTAACTGTAAAGATCATCTGGAAGGACAAATTAAGTCCCTCGTGGCACACACTTTCAGCATAACTAAGAATTTTATGAATTTCAATTTAAATGTGACTGGGGAAATAAAGATCTGTGGCCAGGAGAACTGGTTCCCGTTTCTACAGTACACACCAAAAGTGGAGAGTCATTTCCATTTTGTGGAAAATGAACAAAAGAAAGTACAATGAGGCTTTGGTGGTGATAACGTAAGCTACACGTAGTTCATTCCCACAGAGATAGAATCCCTCTCTACATGGAGAAATACTGGACCCCATATCTGAAACTATAGAGTCAAAAACAAGGGGGTTGGAATGTATGTTGTGGCAATCTTAGGAAAATGTTAGTTCCAAGGGAAAGAAAGTATCCCGAAAGGTGGAGGTATTGGAAAAGAAGAAGACGTAAATGATAAGCCATTTACCAAGACAAGATAATATAAGTAAGTCAGAAGACAGACAACAAAGGCACATTTTTTTAAAGAAACTGTACTTTACTACAGCAACAGAAGAGGAAGTTCTTGAACTAGCAAGACATGCTGATTCTCCCATTTTTCTTCATAGGATCACCTGCTACAACTGTTCCAAAAAAATCCTACACAAATACTTAGGAATAACAAACAAAAACAAGCATCCATGGGAAGTTATTATAAGAAGAAAACAAAAATGAGAATTGAAACTTTTCAGTAGACAAAACCCCAAAGAAAAAGGCTACAAATGGAGGTAATGGTAGCAATACTGAAACTTGCATTAAAATACAATTAAAAAGAGTGCTGAAATGATAAACAATCACTAACCATAAATTCAAAACCTCAGAACAGAAATGAACAAAAAGATGTGAAACAAGAATTAAACTTAAAAAAGAAACTGAAGCAAAAAAAAAAAAAATCCAGAAATAAAGATTAAAAGTTTCCAAATGGAGAATATGAATAACTAAGTGCACAATAAACAGCATAGAGGAAAGAAATAAAAAATGCAAAAAAATAAACAGAAATGAACAAAAAATGGTAAAAAGTGAAACTGGTAGGTACAGAAAACTAAAAAGATCTAATACATACAAAATTTAAGCCCCTAAAGAAGTAAAATAACACAATAAAACTAATATATATTTTTTTAAGTTTATTCACTTTTTTTGAGCGTGAGAGAGAGGGAGAGAGAGAGAGAGTGAGTAGGAAGGGGCAGAAAGAGAGGGAGAGAGACAATCCTGAGCACGCTCCGTGCCATTGATGCGGAGCTCAAACTCACGAAGCATGAGATCGTGACCCAAGCTGAAATCAAGAGCCAGATGCCCAACCAACTAAGCCACCCAGACACCCCTAAAACTAATATTTAAAAGACGATTCAAGAAAACTATGCTGAAATAGAAGACCTGAATCTGTATGTTCAGCTGGGCTCTAGTGTTCCTGGAAAAACTGACTACCTGGTAACTGCACGACACTAGTTTATAAAATGACTTGACTTTAAAAAGAAAAAAACCAAAAAACAAACCCCACTGGACCTCCAGGGAAAGGCCCAAGCCACTTATAAAGAAAAACCTCACTGGCATCAGACTTCTCAACAATAAATAACAACATTTTCAAGAAACCCAAGGAAAGAAAGTGTGAGCTAAGGATATTATATCCAGCCATACTAGTCATTAAAAAAATTTTTTTTTAATGTTTATTTATTTTTGAGAGAGACAGACAGAGTGTGAGTGGGGGAGGGGCAGAGAGAGAGAGAGAGATACAGAATCTGCAGCAGGCTCCAGTCTCCATGCTGTCAACACAGAGCCCGACGCAGGGGTTGAACGCACGAACTGTTGAGATCATGACCTGAGCCGACATCGGATGCTTAACCAACTGAGCCACCCAGGCCCCTCAGCCATACTACTCTTAAAGAACAAAATCTATAGAAAATATTTAAAACATGCAAGTACTAAAGAAAGATTGCACCCGCAAGCTCTTCTACAGAATCTTCAAGGGGATAAACTCCACTGGGGAAACACTGGCAAAAGACTGGTGTTGAGCATTGAAGACATTTAGTGAAAAATTCTTGAGTACAAAAAAACTGGGGATAAATAAGGTGGAAAGGAGTTTGGTAATGTTATATGCACTAACAAAGTGGAAATAACACAGAAGACGGAGAGAGAAAAGGAAGAGTAAAATAAGCTCACTGACTGACATGTAAGTACCACATGGGAGCCAAGGATTACTACATATAGTGGACAATCCAAGGAGTAGAAACCTAAGTAAGGTAAAAAATGAACTAGATGCTTCATATAAAGCTAAATATAGAAAAGAGCTTTTATAAATATATAAAAGAGCTTCATATAAAGCTCTTTACCACTAAAGAGGTGACATGTAATTATTAAAAGAAATGTTTAAAAATATTTTTAAATGAAAAAGACCACATAGTAAAAGGATCAAGTAAATATAGAAAGTTACAGTAAATGTACACATAATAAAGTAATAAATTATTGCAAAGCTAATACCAAAGATGAGTCTATGTTAATATAAATAAATGAATAAACTGAAAATATAATGATAAAAAGGATCAAAGGCGCTGGTATGGAAGCCAATTTAACAATAAATTATACTAAAAAATAACAAAAGAATAAAAGAAAAATTATCCTAAAAAAAGAAAGACAAATATATGATTTTCAGACAAATATCATATGATTCGTATGTGGAATTTAAGAAATAAGGAGATGAAAGGAGACAAACAAAAAAACCCTCTTAAATACATAAAACGGATGGTTTCCAGAGGGAGAGTGGGTGGGGAGAGGCATGAAATAAAGGACATCAAGAGTACACTTATCTTAATGAGCACTGAAGAATATATAGAATTGTTGAATCATTATCCTGTGCACCTAAAACTGTAAAGTGTCAGAGAATAAATGCCTTAAGTTTCTTGGGTCAAAAAAAATGTCTAACTCAAAAAAAAAATCAAAAAAAAAACCAAACCCAACAATTTAAGATTACTAGAACTCTACCTCCAAAATATAAAACTCTTTTGCATGGCAAAAAGCCAGAAGCAAATGACAAACAAGGGGAACATATCTACACATTATATCATAGAGAAAGAGTCAGTCTTATAAAAAGCTCTTAAGAAAAAGCAGAACTTGTTCAGGAAAAAATGGGCGAAAGACATGAACAGACAATTCAGAGAAGTACGAATGACCTTAAATATATGAAAAAGAAAAAAAATATATTGATGCCTTATCTATTAATCTACAGTACCTTTACCACACCTTCTTCTAGCTAGCTATACACACACACACACACACACACACACACACAGGCATTTTGAACTACTTAGGTAAAATGGCATTTCTGAAATCTGTTTTAATATATGCCAAAACAAAAAAATGGCAGAATATCAACCAAATGTGATTAGCAAACTGCCATTAATAATTAACTCTAGATACAAAGTAGATTGACACAAAGGCTCATTATACTACTCTTATTTTTGAAATGTTGAACATCTGCATAATAAAAAGTTAAAAAAAATAGGAACGAGTTGAATTCACTAGTTTGATAAAATCTATACAACAGAGTAAGTACTATGCAGCTATGAACAAAGAATGACCAAGCTCTCTCTGTAATGATCTGAAGTAATCTGCAAGATTCAGTTAAGTTAAAAAATGCAAGACATAGAACAGTATATAACGTATGTATCTTTTGTTCAAGAAAAAAGGGAATATATATGTATATACATCATATATGTATGCACATTTATTTTCAAAAAAGAAATATTGAAATGGTAATAGAAGCTAATAAAAGTGGCTGCCTATGGAGTAGAGAATGGAAGAGTCGTGGGGAAAAAAACAGGGTGGAAGGGAAATGAATAAAAGCAAGACTTCTGCATATCTCTTTCTATGGAAGTTTGAATTTTGAATTACATTTTATCTCTTTAAAAATCCACTAAGCCAGAAAGAAAAGTAGCAAATCCTAAATTTGAAAACAAAATATCGCAGTTATATTTCAAATTAGTACAGGTGTTCCTCTTTTATTGCATTTTATAGATACTGCATTTTTTTTTTTTTTAAAAGTTGATGGCTGTGGCAATCATACATCGAATAAGTCTATCAGCAGCATTTTCCCAACAGCTTCTGTTGACCTCATATCTCTGTGTCGCATTTTGGTAATTCTTGAAATGTTTCAAACTTTATTATTATTGTTGTTGTTATTATTATTATATTTGTTATGGTGAGCTGTGATCCGTGATTATGACTCACTAGAAGGTCAGATGATGGTCAGTATTTTTTAGCAATAAAGTGTTATTAAGGTATATACATTGTTTTTATAGGCACAATTCTATTGCACACTTAACTATGGTATAGTGTAAGCGTAACTTTTATATGCACTGGGAAACCAAAAAAATTCATTTGACTCACTTTATTGGGATATTTAGTCTATTGCAGTGGTGTGGAATCAAATCCCAGTTATCTCTGAGGTATGCCTGTAATGCGAACACAGAAATTATTTCAAGCGACTTTGGAGTGCAGTTCTCTTTATCCTTGTATATATCCTTGATAGGAGAACTGCAAAGAAATCTTAAATTTTATTCACCATTTTTATCATTAGTAGTTAACACTAATTGCAATTTTGAAACTATATTTTGTACACAGTACACTATATATATACATATACTATATATGTATATTATCCAATATAATATATTGTACTATATTGTAGAATAAAGCAAAAACTGTCAAGAGGTGCCTGGGTGGCTCAGTTGGTTAAGCATCTGACTCTTGATCTCAGCTCTGGTCTTGCTTTCAGGGTCACGATTTTGAGCCTTGCACTGGGCTCTGTGCTAGACATGGAGCCTACTTTAAAAAAAAAAAAAAAAAAAAAGGTGAATATACACATGCTATTAGAAACTTAATAGAGTTACTCTAGTTTGCCTTAATAGAATTTTTAGTATCAGGGAAAAGGAGATCCACATCAAAGAAGAAAGCACTGTGGTAATAATAATTTGAATTAATATTGTTTAAACTTATTATTTTTTAAAGTTTTTGGGATCTTTTATTTTGAGGGAAAGAGAGCAGAGGAGGGGCAGAAAGAGAGGGATAGTGAGAGAATTCCAAACAGGCTCTGCATTGTCAGCACAGAGCCCAACATGGGATTCGAACTCATCAACCATGAGATCATGACCTGAGCCGCAATCAAGATTCAGATGCTTAACCAACTGAGCCACCCAAGTATCCCTAAACTTATTATTTTAAAAAATACATTTTCTATTTCTGTCCACTAAAAGGGCTGGTAACAATGACGCTTCAGAAGGAATGAGCACATCTGATGTCCAGAGTTTGGTTTTAAACGTCATTCCCCACTAACAGGAACAAAAGTTCCTTGGGGAAATGGCCAATTCCAAACATGGAGTGAGGAAAGCACGAGTTGAGCCTGGACACCTACTCATGTCAGAAACCAAAAATGTGCTCAAAACTAGTGGGAACATGAAAAGGATATGAAAGGAACTTGAAGGAGTTCTGCACAGATTTAGAACCGTGTGCAAAAAAAAGCATTTACTGCAACTGATTATAAAAATACACAACCCTACAGAAAAAGAGAGAAAACTAATTTGGGGAGGTATTACAACTCCTTACTCTGAAAACTAATGATTAAAGGGAAAGAATTAAGCATTTATCATGCCCTATTCCAGAAGAATTTTCCTGCTTGATGAGTGAAAGCACTTCTTTAAAGAATACCATCAAATAAATGTAAAATTGAAGATGTATTAGAAAATCAGCATTCTGGAACACCCAATGAGATAACTGATTCGGGCAAATATTATCAAATGGACACGTTATTAGGGAATGGGATATTCATTTTGATGTCACCGGGCAGAGCCTTAGGCAAGTGGAAAGGGGGGAAACGTACCTTTAGAAGGAGAGATCAACCAATTGATCAAATTTATCATCAAAACAGTGATAGAGGCTGATTACTATATCAGTCCTGAGTAAGGAAGGGCAAGAAGTCATAAGATACTCTGCAGCTGGTCTGACTCAAGATGTCAGTGCAAAGAAAGGTGAGGGGACTGTTCAAGATCAGAGACTAAAGAGCTATAAGCAAGTACAATGCATGAACCTTAGCTGCAGAGAAGAGTGCAAAACTCAGCAAAAGACCCTTAGGAGACAACGAAGGGCTGGAATGAGATGAAATCAGAGGATTATTAACTCCTTAGGTGTGCTACTGGTGTCCTCAAGCAGGATGAATTACGTTGTGCTACAGTAAGAGCCCAAACTCTTGGTGACCTAAAACAAAGGTTTACCTCTCAGCCGTGTTGCATAGCAGTAAGTATGATGGCTCCCAAACCACTGCTCTGCATAGGAAAGTAACTGCGTGTCCTTTAAGAACAGGAGAGATGCTTACTGAGCGGGGCGGGCAGTTCCGAGTGTAATTCTACCATTCTGCAACAGAAGCTCCAAAATATCGTTAAATGCAAATGCTTCTGAAAGTTGCTTTCACTTACGCATTCCACTCTTTTACAAAAGTTGCTGTGCAAGGGGATATTTTACTTGCTTAGAAATAATTACAAGAACATTAATATTGTTTAGAAACACGGCAGAAATCAGTGTTCTATTTTCCGATAACACAAGTACAATAGTACACTCCCTTGTTGAGACAGTCGATCGTTTTAGGTTACAGACTGTCTTTTTCTAGATAGAGGTTTCTCAAGCTTACAGTCATGTATTTTTAAAAATAGGTTCTACGTTGTAATTAACCCAAACGTGTTAATGCCAGTTGTACTCCTGCATGGAAAAGCCAACCAAATAGCTAAAACTTGGCCAATGAAAATGGATCAATGTCACTGATTAAAAAGTCTGCAAGTGCTCTTTATGTAGTTTTGTAAATGATCAGAATTTCACCTAACTTAGAATGCCAACTGAAAAAACTTTCAGTACTCTAACGCGGACCTGGGGGGGGGGAAGGGAGGTCAAAAAAGGCTGTTCAAATGGCCAAAATGCAGAACACGGACCACAGTGAACACTGGTGAGGATGCAGAGCAAGAGGAAAGCTCATTCACTGCGGGCGGGAATGCAAATCAGCTACTTTGGAAGACAGTCTGGCAGTTTCTTACAAAATTAAGCACGCTCTTACCACAGAACCCAGTAATTACACCCCTTGGTATTTACCCAAAGGAGTTGAAAACTTCTGTCCACACAAAGACCTGCACACGGATGTTTATAACCAACTTTATTTAAAATCACCGTAACTTGGAAACAACCCAGGTGCCCTACGGTAGACGAATGAATAAACTGTAGTATATCCAGATAATGGAATGTTATTCAGTGACAAAAAGGAAATGAGTGAGCTATCAAGACACGAAAAAACATAGAGGAACCTGAGATGCATTTATTAAGGGAAAGCAGCTGATCTGAGGGGCTTACAAACATACTGTATGATGCCTACTATGTGACACGTGGAAGCGGTAAAGCTGTAGAAACAGTGAAAGGATCAGGGGTTGCCAGGGGTGGGTGGGTAGGGGGAGATGAACAGGCGGTGCGCACAGGGTTTGGGTGCAGTGACGCTACTCTGTATGACACTCTAAAGGTCACTGTACCTTTGTCCAAAGCCCATGGAAAACACGACACCAAGACTAACCCCTAAGGTAAACCGTGGACTTTGAGCCATCGCTCGCTGATGTGTCCATGCAGGTTCCTCAGTTGTAACAAATGTACCACTCTGGTGGGGGATGTGAGAAATTTCTGGACCTTCCTCTCAATTTTGCTGTGAACCTAAACTTCTCTTTAAAACGACAGTCTTTAAAAAAGAGTGGGGGAGGGGGTTCCTGATACCACCTGCTTTGCCCGGCTACTCCACTAAATAAATTAAAAAAGACTTCCTCCCACCTTTATGTAGTCAAGATTCCCTGGGCTCCCCTGGCCCAGCCCACCTGTTCAAAACACCCCCGTAGAAACTCCATCCTGCAGGTCATCTTCCTGCTCCCGTTTACCTCCAGATTGGCCCCTGGCACACGTTTTACCCTGAATGGATGTACTTTCTGGACACTGCCTTCCACCAAAATGAAGTGACATCATCAGCTGTATCTGCTGAACCTTTTAGTCCACTGTGCCTATTTTAAATATTTTGGTAATTATTTTTATGTAAGTTATTATTTTTCAACATCAACCTTTTGGAAAACGAACTGCTCAAACTTCATACTGTTACGATTAGTATAACGTGCAGGTCCATTTGCTTAAGCGAGCAAAGAAAAAAAACAACCACAACTTGATGCCATTTGTTTGTTTTTTACAAAAGAAAAACATTCAAAGTAAAATATGAACATTTAATTACCTTTAAATAATGTACGTAATAATTTACATGCTATCCATTCCCAAACACAGTGAACATAAATTCAATTTTATAAGACGCACACAATCTGCTTTTTGCCAACACATACCCTGTAGGTCACTTCAGATCTAACTGATTTCTCAGTCCGTGTGTGGGCACATAAAATACACAGACCTATGCCTGAAGTTGAAGATAAACCAGGAACACCTGAATATGAGAAGTCTGCCATGGAAGATTCTAAAACCACAATCAGTAACCGGAACCAAGTAACAAGGCACAAAAACTTCCCTTTGTAGTCACAAAGATTGAGTTTCCTGTCCCAGCGCTTAAGTATGGAAATAGGCTTGGCTAAATCACAAACTACATTTTATAGTGCATTTCTGTCACTGTTTAAAAAGGAGTATTTTTTCTTCTTACATAACGCGTTACACAAAAGCATTGGAAAAATAAACGGGATTAGATAAGTTCTCATACAATAAAGCTTTTTTCCCATGTGAAAAAGATATTTGTTTCTGCTCAAAACTAATACAATAGCTATAAGTACAGTAAAGAGAAGCATTAGGGATTTTACGCAGGTTTCCTACTACCCCTGAATCATATCTCTTGCCAGCCGTGTTACTTAAACCTTCAATGTGAAAGCCAGCTGAGTGAGACTGTCAATTGCATGTGATTTTTTTTTTTTTTTTGTCATTTGAAGATATGTTACTAGCACACAGAACATGGCAAAAATGAAACTTTTCCTAGCAGGTAGGTTATTTTGCTACACATTAACTTTGTACTAGGCTATCCTTAATTTTCCTTTTTTTCCCCTATGTTAACGGATAAGAAAAAAATGTTCCACATAGAAATGGCTGCTTTAAAATTCATGCAACCAAGCAAAATCTAAACTACCTGTACTTCCCTTTTTTAACCCCAAAATTTGGGGGAAACTGATAGTTTGTTTTAGGAAGAGCAACTTATTGATAAAACAGTATATATCTATATGCCCTTGTCTCTAAAACAGTTTTAGAGTCTTAGCTTTATAAAGTTACACAGTTAAAGAAGGCATAAAGCCAACTACAAATCATGAAAAGAATGCAGTAATCCATACATAAAAGACAGTCAAATACGTTCACACAGATTCAAGAAATCGGTAATCAAAGTTGTGAATAATGCCATCAAGTGTAGCACTGCACAAACTGTAATCGGAATTAAACCTTCGGTTTTATTAATTTTGAATATGGAAGTGGGACCAGCTAACCATGAACTTAACAGTGTACTTGTGCATCTGTTTATACAGGAGTATTGTAGCGTGCAACCCCTGCAGTAAGGAGAGTGCAAATCTTTACAGATAAAACAAGGCTGACCAAAAGGGAAAAAAAAAAAAACCTTGCTCTCGTCTATAAAACTTAAGAGTAAAGAATAAATTGAGATTTTAAGGCTTTCTTAGAAATATTTTTCATGGCACTTCAACATTAAACATCACTAATACACAAAATAATGTAAATATCCACGGTTACATAATCGGAAGTCCATGCCATGTGAATTATTAAGTAAGGGAGAACTTGGCCAAGTTTTGTTTCCTGGCAATTAAATTAGAGTTAGGGGAGGTTATTCATGTTTGGCTGTAATTAACATATAAATCATACAGAAATGTCAATTCACTAGTATACAGTACAAATTGAGTTTTGACTAACTGTGCCATTACCACTCGTTTCTTAAAGAACAGAAAGTCATTCCTTGCTGCAAATGTAATTAAACGGCCTTATTTCTCTCACAAGAGCAGTTATTATCCTTTCTTCAACTATTCAACTCCAAGATCATTACCAGACAAATTCCTTTTGGCCATGCACACAGATCATTCTCGCAATCCATTTCTTGCACTACAGTCAGTCCAGAAAACACTCTATGAATCTAACAGGTCATTCTCGCCACACCATACTCCAAGCTGACCACACCGGGTTCCGATTTGGAAAATTCCTCAGCGTATTCGCTGTAACGATTATCTGCTGGGTTGCTGCCCTCTATAGTTCGAAGAGCATGATTCACAGGTAACAGAGTTTGCTCCTTAAAACACAAGGAAGTTTTGAGGGTAGGCGATTCAGGATGAACTGAATGTATCAATTCCTTGGTGAGAATTCCATCTGTTGCCTTATTTTTACATTGCTTAATTTTCTAGAACAAATCCAAATTTAAAAAAAATTACTAACTGCACATACTACATGTTCAATATAGGTTAGATGAAAGAAGAAACCAAGCTTTTGCAAATGTTCTCTTTATGAACAATACAAAGTTAAAACCTCAAAAAATTAATACAATCTAGTGCAGAAGAATAAGACATCACTGAGAATCCTGTTTACACAGCTTTTATAGTGAAAAATCGCTATTACACTTGACTGCAAAAGGTCTTTCATGTTTGAAAAAAAAAAGCCTTCATGTTTGAAAAGGATCTATGTTACCTGGAAGTATAAAAAGTAAACATTTTATAATGCAAGAAATGTGTATGAGACCTTCAACCTGAATCTCAACTGTATCACAAACACACACTTACTTATCTAAAGGTTTTATTGCCTAAAGAACTTTCTTACATGGTTTCCCTGTAATGGTTTGTTACGTGAACACAACTAGCTTTAGAACACAATATTTTTTTTTTTTTACACAGAACACAAGATTGTAAAAGTATTCTTTGGCAGAGTATCATGCTCTGCAAATCCCTGGACTGCTCTCTAGCCAATCTGCTTGGGTCACCTATGTGTTGGCTTGCCTCTCTTTTTACACACCCTCCCACTCTTTCCTCAGGCGGTTATTAGTTACCTCCTTTTCCGACAGATGACTATGAAACAGTCCTGCCCAACTGGCAGACACGACAGTCTGAGTTACAACTGTCTAGGATTTTTAAAGTATGTACTGATCCTTTTTACTTATATATGATGACAGAGAAAAGATTATGAGAAAGTCTTAGAGAGAGACTTCTTAAACAAGATACAAAAGAAGGCATAAAACATAAAGACTGATCAATTTGCCTGTATATAAAACATACCATAAATAAAATGGAATAGACAAGAATGGACTACATGAAGCCACTTGTGACTATATATGTATGTATAGTATATATATACAAGACTATACATATACATACATATATATGTATAATATATATAGTATCTGGTATATAAAGAACTCTTACAGACAATAAGGAAGAGGCAAATATGCCAACAGAAAAATGAGTGGCGGTTGGAATAAGCTGTTCACAGAAAAGAAGGCTTTTCTCAGAAAAGGAAAAACCAGATGGCCAGCATACATATGACAAGTCACTCAACTTTGCTGTTATCATGGGAACCCAAAGCTGAAACTTAAATGGTCTGCAGTAGCTGAGTGGACAGACTGTGAAATACACATTTAAGAGAATATTATACCGTAGTTATTAATAAAACACAAATTAAAGCAACATGTACCAACATGGATAAATTCCAAAACAATGCTGAGTGAAATGAAGCATGACAATATAACACCCTGTATATAGTTTTCCAACGTGCAGCTCCTCAAGCTGGATGAAGGGTTCATGTGCATTCATGTTGCCTGCTGCTCTTTTATACCTCATTAAAAATATATGCTTTTGTATTTTTAATAACTATTAAAAATAGTATTTTAAAGCATACAAAACAATCTTACAAATTGTGGATAAAAAGATATATAGTATTAGTATAAAAACATGCACGGGAATAATTAACACTGAATTCAGCCCAAAGTATGGGGGGATAGGCTGAGCAGGAGTATACAGGGTCTTCAAGTAGATCTATCATGTCTCATTTCTTTAAAAAAAAAAAAAAAAAAAAAAGCAAGCGACATGAAAGTTCTGAGGTATGATAAATATTAAAATCTCAAAAAGCTGGGTGGTAGATACCCCAATACTTATTATGCTCAGATCTCTGCTTTCCTGTTGACCCTGAACAACACAGGCGCTGCAGGGACCAAACCTCCCTGCAACCCAAAATCCACATTTAACTTTTGACTCCCCAAAAGCGTAACTAGCCGTTGACTGGAATCCTTACCAACAGCATCAGCAGTCAACTGATACGTACTTCCTACGCTATAATGTATTACATGCTGTATTCTCACAATAAAGTACGCTAGACAAAAGAAAACGTTATTTAGAAAAGCATGAGGAGGAGAAAGTCCATTTGCAGTGCTGTGCTGTTTTTATAACAAAAAATCCACTTTTAAGTGGGCCTGTGCATTTCAAACCCATGTTGTTCAAGGGTCGGCTACTCAACATTAGTATTTCAACACTAAAATTCAGGGACAACAATTAATAAGCAAAACTTGTTGAGGTTTCTCTCTACCACATACTAATTTACACTGACAACATAAGGGAATAAACGAATTTACTATTCCAAATGTATTGTATTAAGATACCAAAGAGTACTTACAGATTCTAAGTCTTTAATATCTTTCTCTAACTGCTTATTTTGCTCATTCATATTCATAATTGTATTAAACACAGACTGTCTAGGATGCAGCGTTCGGTCAAATTGGTGGTACATGTTTCTCCAGAACCTTTATGACAAAAACAAAGAACAAAAAACCACCAGCTCAATAAATCGTGTTTGAGAAAAACCAAGTATAAATACCTTGATGGTGCCAACTTACTTAAAGTTGAAAGATACTGTATTTGGCTCCAAAACTGTAAACTTCGCAGATGTGGAAGTGTAGAGAGGATTTAAGTACTTCTTCTGGTCGTCCAGGAGAAATGGCCACAGGGAATGGGTCTTCTCCTTTAACCTTAGTGTGACAAGAAGAACAAAGACCTTTCCCACAGATGCCAATGAGCATATTTATAAATCAGGCAACTGTTTCCCAAGTAGACTTCAGTTTTCCTTTTTCCCTCCATTCAATCTAGCCTCACACCTGTCTCTGCATTCTGTATTCTCCCTTTTCACTTACAATCATGAAATAAATACAACCACGTCTTTTTGAACATAACACAGGTCTACCGTTTCTCTCACAAGCACACACGTTAAGAGTCCCTTCAACTCCCACAACTTGGTAAACAGGGTCTCTGAGATTCTTGTTTCAAATCCCCACACACGTGTATACAGAATGAGACAGCTCTATCGTTCTTTGCCTCAGTCTCTTACCCCTCTATCGGGGCTGCAGTACAAGTAATTCCAGAGCAGGGGCAAATTTAAGTGTGGATGAGTACAATAAAAGGGAATTGGGAAAAATCAGGTCATTATTCAACTGTAAAAAGACACCAAATATACTGCAACTTAAGAAAAAATTTTTTTTAATGTTTTTATTCATTTCTGAGAGACAGAGAGAGAGACAGCATGAGCAGGGGAGGGTCAAAGAGAGAGGGAGACACAGAATCCAAAGCAGGCTCCAGGCTCCGAGCTGTCAGCAAAGAGCCCGATGCGGGGCTCAAACTCACAAGCTGTGAGATCATGACCTGAGCCGAAGTCGGACACTTAACTGACTGCGCCACCCAGGCACCACTATGCTGCAGATTAAGTGGACAAAGGGTAGAATGGTTTCGGTAGTATATTTACTATATAAATAGAATAGACAGGGGTATAGAGAAAGGTGGAGATTTTGTTCATTTTTCTATGATCCCTAAGATAGGTAAGTTCTTAGAGAAAGACTAGTAAGAAATATGTGCTTTTATTACCATCTTCCTTTTTGAGAGGATGTTTGGCACCAACTGGGAAGGATAGTTTTTCCTAAAATAGCTTTGTACTCAAGAGTCACCTGCTCCAAATTATGATAAATTGTGAATTACACTAAAGTCTCAATGCTCTGTGATTTGTTCATCTCTGTCATACTTTATTTCAGCTGTAATTCCCTTTAAACATCTGTAGAATCTTCCCTGTGCTCTCAGTTCTGCTTTCAGCTCGGTTGAGAGTGAGAGCACGTGGCTGTCTTCAAATTACTACCAGACTTAGCTGCTCTAACACGTCTCTTGGATATGCAAGAACCTATAAACGCTCTTCATTGACTTGTAAGACATCTAAATTCAGAAACTCAACCTAAAAAACATATAAGAACTTCTCACAGCCTTGTCCCACATCTCCTCTGCATCAAATTCCAGCAAGAAACCACTACTCCCAAAGACTGGTGAGGAAAGAATGGAGAGGAGACCCAATTCAGGACAGACACACTAGCCACCATGTTTTCCCCACACAATTGTCTGCTTAGAAATGTGAGAACTGTGGGGTTGGGGGGCTCAGTCTGCTGAGTGTCCAGCTCTTGATTTTGGCTCAGGTCACAATCTCACGGTTCATGGGATAGAACCCCACATCAGGCTCTGCAATGACAGCATGGAGCCTGCTTGGGATTTTCTCTCTCTGCCCCTCCCTGTGAGTGATTATGTGCTCTTTTTTTTTTTTTTTTCCTCTCTCTAAATAAATAACTAAGCTTTCAAAAGAGCCTTTTTTTAATTAATTTTTTTAATGTTTATTTTTGAGAAAGGGAGAGACAGAGCACGAGCAGGGGAGGGGCAGAGAGAAGGAGACACAGAATCCGAAGCAGGCTCCTGGCTCTGAGCGTCACCACAGGGCCCAATGCCGGGCTCACGCAGGGTTTGAACCCACAAACTCCAAGATCATGACCTGAGCCAAAGTCGGACACTTAACTGACTAAGCCTCCCAGGCGCCCCTCAAATATAAATTTATTTAAAAAAAAAAAAAAGAAATGTAAGAACTTTAAGTTCTCATCTTACCTTAAAACCAACAGTTTTAAAATTCTTTACCAAACTTTATTTATTTATTTATTTGTATTTATTTTTTTAATGTTTTATTTATTTCTAGTAGTGAGAGAGAGACAGCGTGAGCAGGGGAGGGTCAGAGAGAGAGGGAGTCACAGACTGTAACAGGCTCCAGGCTCTGAGCCGGCAGTCAGCACAGAGCCCGACGCGGGGCTTGAACCCACGAACCGCGAGATCATGACCTAAGCGAAAGTCGGACGCTTAACCGACTAAGCCACCCAGGCGCCCCTCTTTACCAAACTTTAAAACCTAGCGATCAATACTTTGTAGGAAATGAAATAGTGTAAGGCTTTTCTGTTCTAAATATATATTCAGACCAAAAAGGAACATGAAGGGGGTTTCCAGGATGTTGGCAATACTTCTTGTTCTGGGTGCTGGTTACATAGATGGAGAAGTTTTATATTTGCTGAGCTTCACACTTATACTATATGTACTTTTCTGTATGTATGCCACCTTTCAAAACAAATGTTTAAAATATGTTTTTACTACTAACCTGAGGATATTAAGGATCTTCAGAAGGTACTTGGCCTCAGAAATACAAACAATAAAATTCAGTTCTACTACAAACTGTCAAGATATTTTATTTTGATTTTTTTCTGTTTTCTGCATGTTATATACATATTTTTTAACAGTTTATTGTCAAGTTGGTTTCCATATAACACCCAGTGCTCATCCCCACAGGTGCCCTCCTCCATGCCCATCACCCCCTTCCTCTCCCCCGCACCCCCAAAGCAAAGATATTTTATTATGTCCAACTATGAGCTATATTAGGTCTCAGCTAAGGAGGAAAAAAAAAAAAAGACCACTTGAAGCAAACCATCTTACTTGAGTTCTTCTCTTTCCTTCTGACAATTTCCAAGGAAGTTTCCAAATTGGCATGAGTGAATATGTTCATGGATCTGAAGGAGAAACGCCTCATTGAATTCAAATGCTTGTGGAAACTGTTCGGTCAAATGCCACACACATTCCAAGAACTGAGTAAACACCGGGGAGACTTCCTTTGGGTCACCGTCCAAATGGCCACACCTAACCCCCCAGAAAGCACAAGCTTTTAAAAATGCCTCTGCGCAAAGACAAGTGTTCAGGTATTTTTAGATTAAAACAGACGCGCGCGTGAGCACACACACACACGGGTATTATTAAATTTAAACACACACATGTACGCACCTAAAACACTGTTACACTGGCACTAAAAAAGCATAATGTTTTTTATTAAGCAATTTAAACCTATGAGTTTTTCAACCACAACTTTAAAGGGTATGTTACCTTCTAAGTATCACAATCCAGACAAGAAGGAAGGTAATAAATTGCCTTAAAAATTAACAAAGGTTTGAGAATTGAAAGAAAGAGGAGAAAAAAATTAAATCCGTTTTCATACAAAAAACCCAGCAGCAGCACTCTCACCTGCCACGGGACATGTGGTCTCCTGGAGAACAGAAATATTCTGGCACTGTAGGATAGCTTTATTAATCTTACAAAACATATAAATGTAAAACTATACGACTCACCTCTCTGAAAACTTATGTCCAAAAGAGATCCAATCCTTTTCTATTAAAACCTTTATGAGAAAAAGTAAAATGCAATTTACAACTACTGTCAATTTCTTTTGTTTAAAATGGATTAAGTCCTATTATTTTAAAATAGCATTTACCCTTTTAACTTACGGTTGCAAACAAAACAAAACAAATTTGTGTTTAATTACAGGCAAAAGACAGGAAGAACCTGGATTAGGGGCTGGTTTAACAAAGAGTAAAAGTAATGCATAAAAGAAATAGGGAAGTTCTGTGACTTAATGATTCCAGTTCTATTCATTACATTTTTAAAAAGTACATTTCCATTTTGATGATATCTGCATAGCAAAAACAGTAAGAAAATATAAATCAAAACAATAGTAGTTAACTGTGAGTGGCAGACTGGGATATGTGTTAAACTTTTTTTTTTTTAATGTTTTATTTACTTCTGAGAGAGAGAGAGAGAGAGAGAGAGAGACAGTTTGAGCAGGGAAGGATCAGAGAGAGAGGAAGACACAAAATCTGAAACAGGCTCCGGGCTCGGAGCTGTCAGCACAGAGCCTGATGCAGGGCTTGAACCCACGAACCGTGAGATCGTGACCAGAGCTGAAGTCGGAGGCTTAACCGACTGAGCCACCCAGGAGCCCAGTTTTAAACCTCTGGGTTACTTGTACACTACTTATACAGTGCTTAAAAAAAAAAAAAAAAAGATAAAGAGAGCAATGAAAAGTTTATGTTCAAATTCAAATGTTGGTATCTAACCTCCTGAATGAACTGTCTTTATCTGTTTTCTCTGTCACAACTCTCCTGAAGGAACAAGCCTCTAATTTTTTTCAGTCTGATAACATAACCTATCTTCTTAGTATTTACTGTGCCACGTAATTTCATGATATGATCACCAAGTACATTTTCAGGATCAAAGCTGCCACACGTAGCTTCTCTGTTTTGCTGTGAATCTCCCCAGAAGGCCACATCCTGTGACGGGGAAAGATGCGGTTTGTGCAGCCAGCTTGCACGGGCTCAGACCCCGCTCTGCACCCCCACTCTTGTGTGACCTCAGGCACAGGTCTTCAGGCTGGAGCCCCAGGTTTTGCGGCAGGCCCTCCACCTGTCTTCTACCCACGTCTAGAACTTACTCCGCATCTTCCTCACGAAACTTAGCCTCCTGCTTCTCTCAGCAGAAGCAAGAGAGCAGCGGCGTCCGTGCTGGCAACGGAGTCCGGATCCAGGAAATCATTCTGGAAGGGGCTCCTCTCTTCTGCCGCACATCTATCCGGGAACAATTTACCGACTCGACTTTCTCAGCACCCCTGGAGGCGCTGTGTGGGACCGCCTCACCCCAGGCCCTCTCTCTCTCCTGAGCTGTCCCACAGGTCTCCATCGTGGCCTCCTGGCCTCCGCCACCCACTCCCCTCCGCCCTGAGGACACCAAGCCATCTTTTCACAAGGAAGATCTGAGCAAGTACTGGTTCCTCTATTTAAAGCCAGTTAATGGCTCTCACTACCCAAAGAAGGCGAAGGCCAAGTTCGTCTTCTCTTGCTGAGGCATTCCTCCCACCGTACCCTCTGCACGCCAGCGGCCCGCTCGGACAGCCTCAGCGCCATCCATCACCCACGCCCGCGGTCAGCTAAGGGCGCTGTGCTTTGGTTCCCATTGCTCCTTTCACCTGGGAGCCCCCACTCGGCCCCCGGGTATTCCTCACATGCCTTCATCGGCATGTGTAGCAAACAATAAAAGCTGAGCAGGCAGAGAAAAGACTCCTTGCCTTCCACTCTCAAGGTAAGCGGCACAACATTTTATTAGGAGCACTTCCATTCAGCCTGTCCAAGATTCTGTACGTGAGTGCCACCAAACAAGGCTGCTGGAAGGGATCTGGGGATGTTAAACTGTCCTCTGCTTTAATGATGGCCCTGCATTTAATCATTCTAACTAGTGAAAACTTCCTCCCTTCACTTCACTTACTTTACTTGCCATGAGTGATGACGCAAATTTTGAAAGTATAAGTTAATCTAATCATGTTAAAGAGCAGAAAATCCAGGGGCACCTGGGGGCTCAGTCAGGTATGCATCTGACTCTGGCTCAGGTCATAATCTCGCAGTCCATGGGTTAGAGCCCTGCGTCGGGCTCTGTGCTGACAGCTCGGAGCCTGAAGCCTGCTTTAGATTCTGTGCCTCCCTCTCTTTCTGCCCCTCCCCCACTTGCGCTCTCGCTCTCTCTCTCAAAACTAAGTAAACGGTTTTAAAAAATTTAAAAAGAACAAGGCAGAATATCTATTCACCTAGAAATTTAATTTTCAGATATAAAACATGCTTCCTACTGTGTAATTACAATGAACAAATAAAGGAGTTTTAAATATAAAGTTCCTTCTAGAATATAATTTTCTAAATGTTTTCATTATTTATTTTGAGAGAGAAAGAGAGAGCGAGCGAGCGAGCAGGGGAGGTGCAGAAAGAGAGGGAGACACAGAATCTGAAGCAGGCTCCAGGCTCCGAGCTGTCAGCTAAGACACGGGGCTGGAACCCACAAACTGTGAGATCATGACCTGAGCCGAAGGTGGAAGCTCAACTGACTAAGCCCCCCAGGCGCACCTAAAATACAATTTTTAAGTACTCTTCTTTGTGCCTTGTTTTACTCTATCACCCATATTTGTTGGATAAAAATGAGGGAGAAAATACTGAGTATTTCTACTATAACATTTTAGAAAACAACTATTAAATTTCAAAGTTGTTGGGTCACCACGGTGGCTCAGTCAGTTGAGCGTCTGACTTTAGCTCAGGTCATGATCTTGTGGTTCCTGAGTTCAAGATCAGCACTGGGCTCGTTGCTGTCAGCCTGTCAGCAGAGAGCCCGCATCAAGTCCTCTGTCCCCCACTCTCTCTGCCCCTCCCCTGCTCAAGCTCTCTCTCTCTCAAAAAATTTAAGTAAGTAAACAAATGAGAAACTTGTTTTCAAAGAGGTGGTACAAATTGAAATCAGGGTGACTCAAGGGTTTGAACCTCAGCACTATATACATTTTGGGCCCAAAGTTCTTTGCTGCAGGGCTAGCCCACGCGGTACAGAGTACGAGCAGCGTCCTGAGCCTCTACCGGCTAAATGCCAGTTACATCCTTTTTTTCTAACAATCAAAAGCTGTCTCCTAACATTGCCAAATGTCTCCTGGGAGGACAAAATCCCTCGTACTTGAGAATCTCTGGCCCAGCCGAATCACTCCTTACCATGAATCCTTTGAGGGTCCTGTAGTAGGAGTCGAGCAGCAGAGAGCCCAGGGAGCAGACCTGGGACGTCCTGTCCCAGCCATCAGAGCAATGCACCAGCACACTTGCGCTTTCAACCATTATTGCCTGCAGAGAAAGGTCGCACTTAGATTACAGCAGAATACATTTCAGTTTCCACGCTAGCAGCCACTGCGTCACACAGAAGAGCCAGGACAGCAATGATAATGCTGTCGTGCAGAATTCCCAACAAACAAAAGTAAACAAAAAAAGACGAAACACAATAAAAACACAAAGCAAACAAACAACCAAAACTGCTGTTTCAAAGTATTTGGGAATTTTTTTAAGTCCCTACATGGAATGCTACGTAATCTTTTAAAGCTCAAAGAAAAGCGAGCCTCATTAAGGAGGTAACAACACATAATAAAACTTATCTGACTGGAAAGGATACCAGCTTCCAACAGAATAAATGTATCCCTTCCCAACCAGCATAAACCCCCAAACCAATGTGACCGAAGAGGAGTTACTTTGGCTAAGAAGATTGCTGCGTCCATAACAGCTTTGATATGGCGAAGCCATCCTGAGCTCTCCAAACCAGAGTAGAAATCACTGACAGAAAGCCCTTTGGTACCATTGACTAAAAAAGAGGGAAAAAATTTTCAATTAGAATGAGGCTGCAGTCTCCACTTGCCCTATTCAAGCTCTGAGTTCAATGAGAAAAAGAAGAGAACAAAATAAAAAGCAACATCCTATAAATGAAACGATGCTATTAGAAGTTCAATAATGGACTTTTTGGGTACATTTTTGTCATTCTTCACGCTTAAAAAAAGCTCCTATCTCCTTTTTTTTTTTAAAAAAAATCTTAAGTACCAAGTGTTTTAAAAAGCCTGGATTTTTTAAATTAAAGAATTTTAAGTTTATTTTTGAGAGCGAGTGAGCGAGTGAGCAAGAGCAGGGGAGGGGAAGGGAAAGAGAGAGAGAGACTCCTAAGCAGGCTATGCACTGTCAGTGCAGAGCCCAAAACAGGGTTTGAACTCATGAACCGTGAGATCATGACTTGAGCCTAATTAGGGCACTTAACTGACAGAGCCACCCAGGCGCCCCCTCCAAAGTCTAGTATTTTAATTTTTTAAATATTTGTAATTTTTTAATTTTTAAAAAGCTTTTAAAGTTTATTTATTTATTTTGAGAGGGAGAGGGAGAGGGAGAGTGAAGGAGAATCCCAAGCAGGCTCTGCACTGTCAGCAGAGTCCGTTGTGGGGCTCGACCTCATGAACTGTGAGATCATGACTGGATTCAAAGTCAAGAGTTGGACACTTAACCAACTGAGCCACCCAGGAGCCCCTGATATTTTAATTTTTTAATTGTTTTTTAATGTTTATTTTTGAGAGACAGACAGCACAAGTGGGGAAGGGGTAGAGAGAAAGAGAGACACAGAATCCAAAGCAAGCTCCAGGCTCTAAGATATCAGCACAGAGCCCGATACGGGGCGCAAACCCACAAACTGTGAGATCATGACCTGAGCCGAAGTTGGACGCTTAACCGACTAAGCCGCCCAGATGCCCCTGATATTTTAATTTTTAAAATTCCACACCATGATGGAAAGATACCTTAATACTTAAATAGAGCATCATTACCATCAATTAATCAATCTTCACTGCACAGACTAAGAAAGAGGATCTATCTAACAATAGCAATTTTTTGCAAAACCATTAGAAATGTGCTATCCAATACAGTAGCCATTTATTTTTTTGAATGTGACTGTAGGAAAATTTTATAGTTGGACTAGCATTATATTTCTATTAGACAAAGTTGCTTCAAAGACAAGTAATTCATACCTTCTAATAACTTCTGAAGGCTGGACCGCATGACATGAATATTTTCAATTCCAACAAACTGAAATCTAATATTAGAATAGTTGTCTTCATTTTCATAACCTTTTCCAGCTGCTCTGTTGGCCATTGCATTCAGCTAAAATTTAAAATTTTAGAAATTTTGAGATAAACTGCTTTTATCTTTTAATTTAGTTCACCAAAACATCATGAAAGCACTAAATAAACCATATTTTAGCAGAGAGTTTAAAGAATGCTTCAAAACTGAATATGCTACCATTTTTTAATAATTAAGTGTCACATGTTATTAACACTAAAGAAGGACACTATAAAGTAACAACGTGATGGAAAGTTCAGACAAAAAGTTCCCCATAAATAACTTATGAAACTAATTCACTTATGTTTTTAGTCAGTTTTCCATATGTTTGCAGTATTTCAAAATTTAAAAAACATTAAGAAGTATCTCTTATCTGAATCCTAAATGATTCAGAGATGAGCAGAGTTGGGAGGTTTTTCTGTTATAGAATGAATGAGATTCACTTCAGAGCAAGCCTGTGGAGCAGCCGATCATGAGAGGGCCGCAGGCACCCTGAAGAATCCCATCTGAGATACACGTCAGATTATCTGAGGTCCTCCATATTGGAGATACCGGAGGCCCACATAGTATATACCATGGCATGTAATTCACTAGCCTGATATACCTCCAAGAATTGGGCCAAAATAAACTGGTCCATAAGGAGAAAACAGACTGCTAGCAGGCCCAATGTCTTTGGTCACTTGATCAAATGCAGAAGTTCATTTAAGATTTGTCATGTTTCAATTCTTTCAGACTAGGATTTCATATTGTGCATTATTACAGTTTACTAAGTATTCTTATCAACTTGGATGAAAGAAAACCTAAACTGGAAGAAAACGTAGCATTTCAATTTGGTGAATGGGGGCCCAGTTTAGTAACAAGAAGGGTTCGATTCTAGCTGCTAGCTCACTGATTAGTAAGCACCTAAGGTGAGAGTTAGAGATTAAAACGCTTCCACATTATTGCTTAAGTTTAACTAGTATAACAAAACAAAGAAAGTCCTGTTTTCTGTGTAGAGGTCAAGTATACAAATAAGAGGTACTAGGTCCTGAGAGACAGATCCCCTCAGGCGAAAGTCTTGTGTTACAACAATCGTTTATATCTAATATCATCTAAAAGTAGTTCTGACCTGCGAACCCACCCAGACGAAACAAGGAAGTAAAATAAAATTTGTCTTACAAGAGATAGCACCAACATTCTAGGCTTCTAAGAACCTCTTTTCTTGTTAACAAGATGAAAGATTATCCAATTATCAATTTCTAATTTTTAAGACTTCTTAATTTACTCAAATTAATCTTATCTTCTGTTTCTTCCATTATCTTTTGTGAGAATGCACAATGATGAGAATAACTTCTAAAACAACTACCATAAAACTGCCTATATCGCTCACTCGCTTTTTCTCATCGCTTTCTCTTATTTTTTCATCATTCCAGATTTTTGAAGAAATCCTCACTATAATTCTGCCAATGTCCTTTTGTGTAGCCCACCAGCTCTGCATGCGATGCTATAATAAAAATTAAAAGTAATGTTAGCTGTTACCATTGAAGACTTTAATTACTTTAGTTTCAGGGTCCTATATGCATTAGTTGTTTAACTGTGTTTATAAAAAGAAAATGGGATTCTGACATTTGGCCCAATGATAAAAATTCAACCTAACATTATAGACACCTAACAGAATAACTGTTTCCTGTTTACTATTTATAATTCTCTAGTTCAATGTTTCCTAAGTTAACTCACTATTTTTCCTTATTTTCTTGAATATTTCAAATTAAGGCTCATTGTTTTAATGAAAAGTATTTTGACAATTAAAAATTCTACCCAAAAAATGAGTAAGATTTTCTAATTTTTCACAACACACACACGACTGAATATTTCCTCACAAAAATGTAAGAGTTACACATCATCAAGAATTCTCCTTATAATGCCAAGCTTTTCTAAACTGACACATAAATCAGAAGACATAAGAAATCACAGGTCTAGGAGACAATCTCCTAAGTTGGCATCCTTTAAAAGACTGCTTTCATCAGTACATGAGCCTCAGTTAACTTAAAACTAGGATTCAGATAGATCGTTTATGGGCAATTAGATCAAACCTCATTACTTAAAGACAGAAAGATAATTCGACAAACAGCCTGTACTGTATTCAAGACACATACTTTGGGCCTGGTGTCCATGACATACATGTAGCGATTGACTGGGTTGGCTTTGCTGATAGCTTGAAGCAGGTGCTCATCCTCCAGGCACCTGGCACTGAACCCTGACAGCGGCTGACTGCATCGGCAAATGGCAGCCTAATTGTAAAAGGACAGAAGACAGATTATCCAAAGATGTCTCAAACACGTCTAAAAAACGCTTAAAAGAAAAACAAAAGTTAAAGCCACACATGTAACCTTTTTAAAAGCTGGCAGGACAATTAGAAGATGTTAACTCTTAAATACTATTAGAATTAAACACTATTTGAATATTTTGATGTTATGTAAGTTTTCCCAATATTCTCTTCTACTAAGAAACTGAAATGCCTCCTGCCCTAGTTTGATGAAATATTCTTAAATTCTAAAAAGCAACACGTGGTCAATTCTCTATCATGTAACCTACTAAGATACTTGCATTCTATGTTCTCAATTATAAGATACTTTCCACTCAAGTTCAAGTAGGAGATTAGTCAATAAAGGTAGAACAAAATGTTTAAAAATAGCAACATCTGAGCTTTTACTTTCCAAAAGCTTTCAGATCTCTACTCAGAAATCAATCTTGGGGCGCCTGGGTAGCTCAGTCAGTTAAGCGTCCGACTTCAGCTCAGGTCATGATCTCACGGTTCGTGGGTTCGAGCCCTGTGTCGGGCTCTGTGCTGACATCTAGCTCAGAGCCTAGAGCCTGTTTCGGATTCTGTGTCTCCCTCTCTCTCTGACCCTCCCCTGCTCATGCTGTCTCTTTCTTTCTCAGAAATAAATAAAACATTAAAAAAAAAAAAAGAAATCAGCAATCTTAATATAAAATGGAACATAAAGTAAGAAAAACAAGCTTCAGTTCAAACTTGAGTTCAAATATAGTCAATCTAAGAGGGCAAACGTATCTGTAAGAAGTAGTGAATGTCGGATTGGACATTCACTATTGTTTAATGTCTTAAAGAAAGGTTGAAAAGATTTAGACCCATGTACTTTTTCTCCAGTCTCATTCACACCAACTCCAGCTTAACCTACCCAACATTCCAACCACTGTATTTAACATTAAGGAAGAAAAGTATACATAAATTCACACACTCACATATTTTATTTTATTTTTATTTTTTTACAAATAGTTTATTGTCAAATTAGTTTCCACCTAACACCCAGTGCTCATCCCCACAAGTGCCCTCCTCCATGCCCATCCCTCCTCCCCCCCACATCCATCAGTCCTCAGTTTTTGTCAGCATTCAAGAGTCTCTCATGGTTTGCCTCTCTCCCTTTCCCCCACCATTTCCCCCCTTCTTCTCCCCCTTGGTCCTCTGTTAAGTTCCTCCTAATCCTCCTATATGTGCACACATATGATATTTGTCCTTCTCTGCCTGACTTATTTCGCTCAGCATAACACCCTCAAGGTCCATCCATGTTGCTACACATGGCCAGATTTCATTGTTTCTCATTGCCATGTAGTATTCCATGGTATAGATAAACCACATCTTCTTGATCCATTCATCTGTTGATGGACACTTAGGCTCTTTCCATGTTTTAGCTATTGTGGAGACACACATATTTTAAATTCACACACAAAATAAGGCCGTGAGAATCTAATAAAATAGAAGAAAATGAGGGTTGCTTTACAATATTCTTTTCAGACACACTTTCTGATTTGTTAAATTGGGCACTGAAGATCTATTTTCAGCCAAGCTTCTCAATAAATACTGTATACAAACATGGGTGTGCCAAACAGAGGCCACACGCAGTCATAACTCCCCATGCCTTTGTTATGAACTTCTGTTTACAGTTTTACTTTTTACCTCTGGTTCCCTTCTAAAACTAAAATGTATAAAATCAAAAGATTAAAGTGAATGGAAAAGGGGAGAAAAATAGAGCAAAGATGTTAATAAAATTTCAGGAAATGAAAGCAGGTTGACACGTAATAACCAATTTACCAGAACAAAGGAAACTGCCAAGTTGTTATAAGTCAACAAGAACCAAGTATTCTGAGCAGCAAAATCCCAGAAAGGGATTTACCTCTGAAAGCCCGAGCCAGAGTATAACTGAAAATAGAACCGATTGAATATCTGTACGCGGACTAGTTAAGGCTCCCAGATCTTCCTTAATTCTGAAGACAAAGTTTATTCTATGAAAAGGATTTTTTTTTTTTTAATATTTTATTTATTTCTAGGAGAGAAAGAGACAGACAGTGTGAGCAGGGGAGGGTCAGAGAGAGAGGGAGTCACAGACTCTGAAACAGGCTCCAGGCTCTGAACTGGCAGTCAGCACAGAGCCCGATGTGGGGCTCGAACCCACGAACTGTGAAATCATGACCTAAGCGAAAGTCGGACGCTCAACCGACTAAGCCACTCAGGCGCCCCATATTCTATGAAAAGGATTAACCTGAAGACTCTGGACAATAGGCACAGCTGTGGGTATTACCCTCAAAAAAGAGGAGGATAGGACACCTGGGTGGCTGGTCAGTCAAGTGTCCAACTTCAGCTCAGGTCCTGATTTCACAGTTCCTGAGTTTGAGTCCAGCATCGGGCTTGCTGCGGTCAGTTCAGAGCCTGGAGCCTGCTTTGGATTCTGTGTCTCCCTCTCTCTCTCTGTGCCCCTCCTGCATGCGCTCTCTCTCTCTCTCAAAAATAAACAAACATTAGAAAGTAATTTTTTAAAAAAGAACAGAAAAAGAATCCAAAGCTAGAGATCACACATGCACACAAACTTCTAAACAGCTTTGTAGTACCTCACTTTTAAATATGAGAGGACAGCTAAGAATCAGGTATTTTGAAAGGCATGAAAAACAAACAAAAAATTAACAGAAAAAAGGAACTCAGAGCAACAGACAACTAATGTGGGGAGCTAGAGAATTCTTTTTAAAAAATCTTTAATATCTTCGGAGAACCGAGTCATCTCAGCCAAGAAAAGAAAAGTGTCTAAAAAGTTCAGAAAATAGGGAAGAGTACTTAGATTTTAAATACAGTATAGCAAAAATAAAGAGGTGGACTAGAAACAAACAAACAAAGTTGAGGTCTAAAAAATAGAAAGAGATGGAAAATAGGAGAGAGAATTAAGAAAAACGGAAGTTTACAGAAGCCCGCTTGCCAACACACACACACACACACACACACAAAGTACAAAGTACAAAAGTTAACAGAAGACAGGAAGTTACCAAAGAAATAGAGAAGTAATTTCCCACAAGTGAGTTCCCAGAGAGAATTTTTAAACACACGCCAACGTACCTCACTGTGAAATTTCAGAACACTAGGGGGCAAAGCAGATTTTAAAAGCTTCCTGAGGAGAAACAATCAGGTCACAAAGGACTGGGAGTCAGAAGTGGCAGGGAACCCCCCAACTTCCCAGGCAAAGGGGTTTCCTCTCTCTGAACTACAGTTTCCCCATCTGAAGGTTACAGGTAACGAGCAGAGGCAACCTTCTAAGATTCTCATGGGGATTTCATGCATACAAAGCCTCTCACATAAGGCACCTGGTGGCCCGCTATTCCAAGCTAGAGAGATGGGCAATCCCCACCACAGCATCTCCGCCTCCTCCACCCGTTCATCGTGAAAAATCTCTCTGATCTGAAGAGCTTTCTATAAAAATTGAGAGCCTGAAATAGCCTTGCTTCTCTTCTTTTTCCTAGTTGGCTTGTCCAGACCATCGGGTTTCCCCCAGTACAAGCACGAGCAAAAGAGAACCACAGGAAAGCAGCACCTGTCTGAGCATCAACCCTATTACCTCCAGGGCCCTAGGAGAAGAAAGGAAACACTGAAGGGGGGGGGCGGGGGGAAGATGACAAGTATGAAAGTTTCTACATTTCAGGGTACTTCTGTTTTAAAATTTCAAAAACAAAATCAAGGGAAAAGCCAGCACTTCTTTCAACATTATAATAATGACCTCTTAATGTGAAACGAGTGCTCTTTAGGATGCTTAAACCTGAAGAGGGATTACACCTCATTTGTAAATGAAGAAAAGAAAAAGAAAATCTTGTTTTCTTACCTCTTTATGTTCATGATAGTAGGAAAGAACTGGGAATCTTCCCTTGCTCCGGAACTTGGAACTTCCAACAATTATTGGTTTACTTGCTATTCGGGGAACATAAAGTTCTCTGGGGTAAGTTTCACAAATCTGTAAAAAACAAATAAAACATCACCGGTCTTCTCACAGTTCAAAATCCATGAGGTTAAAAACTACCTGTAAAAACCTTTCAAACGTATTAAATGTAAGTGCAGCACACATACAGAGAGACATCTTGCTGTTGTGACATGACACTCTCTCAGTCTCTGGTACTAACATTCTCTGAATTTCTCCCAAAAGGTTGCTAAGTCGAAATAAATCAGAGAAAGCCACATACCATATGATTTTACTCTTACGTGGAATTTAAGATATAAAACAAATGAGCAAAGGGGAAAAAAGAGAGAGAGAAAGACAAGCCAGAAAACAGACTCTTAACTACAGAGAACAAACTGATGGTTACCCGAGGGGAGGGGAGGGTGGGTCACGTAGGGGATGGGGATTAAGGAGGGCACTTGGATGAGGACCCGGTGTTGTAAGAAGTGTTGAGTCACTACACTGCACACCTGAAACTAATATTACACTGTATGTTAACTCACTGGAGTTTAAATAAAAACTTAAAAAAAAAAGGTTGCTACCTACGTTACCTTGTATTCTCGGTTGGCATCAGACAGCTGCCAGTTAGAATTCGGCACTCCCATCCTCTCATACTCCTCGGTAAGGTCAATGAGTTGCCAGCCCTGTAGGCGTTCCGCGTCGTTTTGTTTGGGGTTGTAGGAGAATGCATAGAGATCTTCGTATTTTGCTATAGTACACAAAATACGTGAATGTTAAGACACTACTGTTATAGAGCTTATAGTTAAAATTTCAGTTTTATCCCTTCAATTTTTCTTTAAAATGTTCAAAGAGATAACTAATACCTGAACATATGTGACCTTAATATTTCCTCAGTTCTTTAATTCACACGCTTATATCTAAAGGGATACATATCAATCTGAGATTTAATTTATACCAGCAAAAGTTAATAAATACTATTTTTATATTAAAATAGCCTATGGTGTAATAATTCTTTTCCTTAAAAGTACAATTTTAATGATGCAGACCCTTCTCGCCTACCACTCTTCCCCAGCGGGACGTGAAATGAAGACACTGCGGCTCCGGTAAAAGACGAGAGGCGGCACACAGAACGTGACACTGCACTCCCATCCCTACGTGATGGCCTGGACCAAAAGTGGCATCGGTTGTACAGAGCTCCGGAGAGCACTTACTCCTGAACCGTGCTAAGCTAAGCCCCTAACGTGACAGACCCATCTTGACTACAAGATTTGTCTTAGCCTGGGACCACGGGATGAATGCTACAGGCTTCACGTGTCAGGAGAGAAGGCGGTACACACACCTGCCCCTAGACCGTGGCAGTCCGGGCGCTAACAGAAAGTACATTCAGTAAGCAATGTGCTTGGTCTCCCTGGAGAGATCTGTGTAATCCAAGTCAGGGTGGGGGAAGGAAGCCTCCAGATCCTGAAGGATAAGTACTGATAGCATTCCTCCTCTCACTCCTGCGTCTACTCAAGTTCGGCTCACCCTCTCTTTCTCCTTTGGCTATCTCCCTTATGTCCCATTGCTACCCAAGGAGCCCAAGCTTCCTTAACTTCTCACTTAGCAACCAATTTCCAAGTCATTCCCCTCGGTTGTGGGATACTCACTTGAAAAAAAACAAAACCTGTCCTGTTGGCTACCAACAAACTTTAAAAACAGTAACATAAATCTATGCTTTTTAAAATCTGTGCTCTGAATGCTTCACGTTTTCTTGACTCTTACCCCTTCTTTGGAAACCATTCTTACAAGTCAGATCAGAAGCAGCTAATTATTTCAAAGCCACATTGTTTGGAATAGAATGCACAAGAACTTAAGAGTCACTTAAAGTATATACCCAAAGGATACAAAAATACAGATTTGAAGGGGTACGTGCACCCCAATGTTTATAGCAGCACTATCAACAATAGCCAAATTATGGAAGGAACCCAAATATCCATCGACTGATGAATGGATAAAGAAAATGTGGTATATATATATATACAAAGTAACATTACTCAGGCATCAAAAAGAATGAAATCTTACCATTTGCAACAACATGAATGGAGCTAGAATGTATTATGCTAAGCAAAATAAGTCATTCAGAGAAAGACAAACACCATATGATTTCACCTGTATGTGGAATTTAAGAAACAAAACAGATGAACATATGGGAAAGTGGGGAAGAGAAGAGAGGGAAACTCTAAGAGTTTCTTAAAGACAAGCAATAAACTGGGTGATGGACGAAGGTGGGTGGGAGATGGGCTAGATGGGTGATGGGCACTAAGGAGGCACTTGTGATGAGCACTGGGTGTAAGTGATGGATCAATGAACTGTACTCCTGAAGCCAACATTGCACTGTACGTTAACTAACTAGAATTTAAATTCACACACACACACACACACATAGGAGTAACGTAAAGCATAAAGTAACAATGAGATATTAAGTGTCTTAGATAATCCATCACAAAATTAAGTAAGCTTTGGTCTCTAATCACAGTACCTTGTTTTGACAGTTGTAGCAAAGAATTGTAAATATCATGGCAATCTCTTTCTCTGGGAACAATGAAATGTACAATTCTGAAGTTCTTGCACTGAATCACAAGCGGGCAGCCAGAAGTAGTCAAAGCTAGTTTCTCCACTAAGGCAATATGGTGGTGCAGTATCTACAGCATGAAAGAAACACCGGATCAGTGTCATAAAAAGGCACTAAGTACTGTATTCCCTTCCAGAGTGCATAAATGTTAGAACCGCCCTCTTCAAATAAAGTACTCAAAGTCTGTGACTGAATGCCTGGGCTGGAACTAGGCTCTGAGACTTCCTCCGTCAGTCCACACACGCAGTACGTCATGAGCCCCAAGAGCCGCGTCTCCCCCGCAGCTCTGCAGCCTGCTCCTCTCCACGTCCACGGTCACTCCTCTAGCTGCGCTGCTCCCACTCTCTCTCGCCAGAGTCACTGCAGGTAGCCTCCTACATGCTCTCTCCCCATCTACTCTTTTTTTTTTTTTAATGTTTTATTTATTTCTGAGAGAGACACAGAGACAGCGTGAGCAGGGAAGGGTCAGAGAGACAGGGAGACACAGAATCCAAAGCAGGCTCCAGGCTCTGAGCGGTCAGCACAGAGCCCAACGCGGGGCTTGAACTCACTAGCTGTGAGACCATGACTTGAGCCGAAGTGGGAGGCTTAACCAACTGAGTCAACGGGCGCCCCTCTCCCCATCTACTCTTGACTTCCTCTACTCCATTTTCTACAGGGCAGGTGATGACCATTAAAAAACGATTTAAAAGGGGCGCCTGGGTGGCTTAGTCGGTTAAGCGTCCGACTTTCGCTTAGGTCATGATCTCGCGGTTGGTGGGTTCGAGCCCCGCGTCGGGCTCTGTGCTGACTGCCAGCTCAGAGCCTGGAGCCTATTTCAGAGTCTGTATCTCCCTCTCTCTCTGACCCTCCCCTGCTCACGTTGTCTGTCTCTCTCTCTCCTAGAAATAAAAAAAAAAAAAAAAAAAGATTTAAAAAACAGCAATGTAGTCCTGTCATTTCCCGGACTCTAGGTTCTAGACTTATCTCAAGTCCCTCCCCACAACAAGTTCGAGGGACAAGAGCTGTCTTTTGGCTCCTCAAATGTATCAACCTCCTTTACTCAGCGTTCTTGCTGACTGGCAAACTGTAGCCCTGTCTCTTCACCTAGGACCTTCCAGTACTATTTCTGGCCTTTGCTTAAACCTCGCCACCAAGAAAACAGCCTGACAACCCCCATAGCCTGTCCCAAGTGAGTTAGGTCCTCTCTATTTTCTTATCCCTTATCGGCCTATACTTTTCCGATATAGCACTTAGAGCACGTGTAATTCCTTGTATAGTAAACGTCTACCTCTCCAGCTGGGTGCTGGGAACTTCGTAAGGAGCAATGCTTCCGCTAAGTTGAGCACCACTGTACTGCTAGCACCTGGCACAGTGTCTGCAGCATTATAGTGACCCTCCTCAAATAAAAAAAAAGTTTCACATGTTCTATCTTATACATCCAAACTTAAAATCTTACCAAACCACAATATAGATGTCACTGCTTATACCTCCATCACAATAAATATTTCCTGACTGAATGACTAGAAAGTCCTACTATAAACTCAATACTTGATGACATTTTAAACATATAATTATCATGCATATGAGTTCTAACATTCTGTTTGCTACTAAAGTTTCCTTTTTCTCAATACCATTCCTATTAATTTAAAGGAATTTTTTTAATGTTTATTTAAGAGAGCAAGCAGGGGACGGGAAGAGAGAGAGGAGGCAGAGAATCCAGAGCAGGCTCTGCGCTCAGCAAAAAGCCCAACGCAGGGCTCAACCTCATGAATTGTGAGATGATGAACTAAACCAAAATCAAGAGTCCAACATTAACCAACTCAGCCACCCGGGGAACCTCTAATTTAAAATATTCATAGGGCTCTGTGCTGGCTGCCGGCTCAGAGCCTGGAGCCTGTTTCAGTCTGTGACTCCCTCTCTCTCTGACCCTCCCCTGCTCACGCTGTTTCTCTCTCTCTCTCTCTCTCCTAGAAATAGATAAAACATTAAAGAAAATTTAAAAAAAAATAAAAATTAAAAAAAAAATATTCATAGAAATATTTTCTGGAAAATAAAAGATCTTAAGAGTTAGAGCAGGTTCCTGAACGATAAATCTCAATCATGACAAGAAATAAATTCATCCCAAATTAATCTAAAACTTTAATATAATTCCAGTAAAAAATTCCAAATGGCTTTTTGCCTTTTTCTGTGGCAGGGTAAGAGACTGCTGATTACTTACATATCATACACACATATCATATAATTTTAATACTAAATGCTGATACTAATCATTAATTATATATATTTTCTAAAGTTCACATGCAAGATTAAATTTATAATATAATCAGGAAAAGCTTAAAAAAGACTTAATGAGGAAAGAATTTGTTCTACAGACATTAAAAGTATATACAACACAAATACTTAACACACACTAAGCATGTACAGCTCAGACTTATGGCTGACATTTAGCACGATTACAGTTTATTTTAGCAGGCCTGTGCCAAGTCACTCGAAACGATCTAATAGTAACATCTAAACAGAGAATAAGAGATGATAAGCTACTGAGGCCCAAAAGTATCTACAAGAAGAAAACACTGAAGAGACCTGGCTCTGCCACTAATAAGTTACATGATCTTGAAAGAAAAGTCATCTGTAAAATGAGATTAAAAAGTTGGTATGTCTCTTTCTAGGTTTAAAATGTTCACTTCTGTGGCTCTAGTATACTACACAGATTTCATTCAGGAGAGGCCTATGGGGCTATACTGACAGGAAGGCATTTAAAGACAGTAACAGGAAAGAACAACACCGACGGTTTTTTCTGCCCCTAAAACTATGTTCCCAATATCTGCAAGAAAAGGTCTATGGGAAACTGCCAGGTGTACTGCTAGGAGATGAATAACATACTGAGAAGATACGAGGACAGATGGACAAAGGAGGGGAAGACAGAGCAGATGGTGACATGACTGATAATTTTATAAGCCTCTGCTAGGTGAAAACTCCTGGCCAACACTGCATGGGGATGAGGTCTAGTCCCTCCAGGGGCCTCCAGGGAATACAACTTCTCCAAGATCAACACCTCAGGGAAGTCATCCTGACTTACTTACTGGAATCACATATCAACTGGATGTCCTTCCTGGGAAATCAAGAGTATAATAAAAGAGAGATTCCATTAAAAATCTGGGTCAATAAAGGAATGTGCTACTGGTACAATGTAAGCAATATGTCAAAAGAACAGACTGGAGAGCTTAAAAGCAGGCCCTCACTTTATTTATCAGAGTTGATACTACACATTAATGCAATGAAACCATCAATAAATGGTGTCAGCGTCCATATGAGAAGAAAATAAAAATGAATCGCTAAGTCCTATCATCCACCAAAATATTTCCCAGACACATTAACAACTTATACTTGAAATACAAAATGTAAGCTTTTAGAAAAAACACTGGAGAATCTTTATAACTTTAAAAATCCCTTAAGACACAAACAGCAAAAACCATAAAAGAAAAAATGAAAATCTAACACATTAAAATGTTAAACTTTAGCTCAAAGACGTATACGCACACCAGACAAGCCACACGGTGGGGGAAGTTGTCTACAGCACGTATACGTAACAGAACATTCAAAACCAGAATTCTTAGAAAGCCCGTAAAAGGATAAAGAGCCCAACAGAGTGCTCGCTTCGGCAGCACATATACTAAAATTGGAACGATACAGAGAAGATTAGCATGGCCCCTGCGCAAGGATGACACACAAATTTGTGAAGCGTTCCATATTTAAAAAAAAAAAAAAAAAAGAGCCCAACAGAAAAAGAAAAGGAAACCTAAAGGCCAAAATATCTGAAAGGACAACTTCCTCATAATCAGTAAATTAAAATCGCAATTGCACATCCGTCAGAGAGGCAAACATTTTAAAGCGGACAATGTCAACACTGCTGGTGATGGCAGATAACGAGTCACACTCTAGTGAGAATATTCTGAAACCATTATTTTGGAGAGGTGCCACACTTTGTGAAGGAAATATGCACTTATCTAAGCCCCATTATTTTACTCTCAGCCAGATCCCCTCCGAGAGACTCTGACACATGGGCAGGAAGAAATAGATACAAGATATCCATTACTATACTGCTTGATCTACAATCAATCAATTTAAAAAACACTGCAATTGCAATTTGGTATAAAAATACCAGGGAATATGCCATTCGATCTATTAAACATTAAACATGTACATATATTATTTACATTTTTAAAATTTAAAAGGAACAAGTAGGCATTTTATAATTATTTTTGCAGATAAAAAGAGTCTTGCTGTATCCTATAAAAGAGTTCCACATTCCATATGGTATCTTTGTTCTATTAGGACGGAGGGTAGAAGTGATCAGGTGGCTTTGAAAAATATTTGAAAATAGGTAACCACTGATTAAATTATTTGTGTATGACCAAAATAAAACACAGCTGGAGGCCAAGTCCATCATTATAAGGATGGTAAGCAGTACAGCAGACGTTCTTCTTACCCAAGTTTCCTTCTGCTGAGAGTCTATAAATAGTAGATGTGTGGCTGTAAGGTAGAGAGTTCCTGTTAGCGACTTGTTGCTGGTACTGAATCGGTCAAGTAATTTCACTTGCTCAACCTAAAAAAAAAAAAAAAAAAAAAAAAGATGTTATTTCTCATTTCAAAGGTAATACAAATTCTTTGTTATCCAGGATTTAAATGATTATTTTCAATTGTTTTTCCTCTTTCTGCCCAAAAACATGAGTTTATTTAATGTTGCACACTAATTTTCACATTTCTTTTTTTTTTAATTTTTTTATTTTTATTTATTTCTAGGAGAGAGAGAGACAGCATGAGCAGGGGAGGGGAGAGGGAGATACAGACTCTGAAATAGGCTCCAGGCTCCGAGCTGGCAGTCAGCACAGAGCCCGACGCGGGGCTCGAACCCACGAACCGCGAGATCGTGACCTAAGCGAAAGTCAGACGCTTAACCGACTAAGCCACCCAGGTGCCCCAATTTTCACATTTCTTGGGGGATACGTATACCATAAGTAACCTGGGTACTATTTAGAATTAAAATTATAACCAATACAGGAACTCCATAAAAAAAATACATTAACACAAATATTAAGTGGAACCGAAAGGAAGCACGTGGTATAAATAAACAGAAACAGTTTTTGTATCCGAGAGTCCGTAAGATTTAAGTTGGCAAGTTAAGTGATAAACATATAAGGTTATTATCTAGGGTCATGGAGGTAAACTACCAGAAAAATCAAATGAGGAAACAGTTAAATGGCTGCAAACTCCAACTTAAAGTCTCTACTCTTCTCACCACTGCACCCAGAACCAGCTCTGCGCTTTCACTCTTACGTTCTCACTGCCTAGGACCGTCTCTTCTGCGTGGCTACGGGCCAAGCGCTCTGCAAGGCTCCTTGATGCCTGTCCCCTAACCGTCCCCTAACCGGAATCATCCGAAAATTAACTGATTAATGGCTCAGCTTCGTAGCTCCTCCTGGCTCTGAATTCCCCGTCACACCCGTCACAGATTATGTCACATGCTGCCTCTGTGTTCGCTAGTGGCTGAGGCAGTGAGGGACATAGTATTTCTTTATTAATAGTAAACACCCAGGCATGCTGTGTGCAGGCGCGCGGACGCGGGGACACAGACACACACACACACACACACACAGAGTTGCCACTGGGGAGTGAGGTGAGAGTTGGCCAGGAATGTGGAGGAAAATACTGTTTTGAAAATACAGTATTTACTGTTGTCCACGCTCACGGGGAAGGGAAAAAAGTAAAACAGCCCTCACCAACTTAAAATTTTAATCTGCAGCTATAACAGTAGGCCGTAGGTAATTCTTTGTGTGTCTTCGAAA
Organism: Hyaena hyaena; assembly: GCF_003009895.1. Classification (NCBI taxonomy): domain Eukaryota; kingdom Metazoa; phylum Chordata; class Mammalia; order Carnivora; family Hyaenidae; genus Hyaena; species Hyaena hyaena. The sequence continues at coordinate 4,800,490 of NW_024080643.1, read as the reverse complement.
CCAGATTACTCACAATTTTCTCATTAATTCTATACTTTCCCCACACATATTTTTTCCTTACTAAAACTGAAGAAACAAATGCCCCTATTATGAAATTAGGATCTCCAATATAATAACTACCATGTAAAACACTAACTAGCTTCTCGCAAAGAAATTTAATTCCAGGGTTTTTTACTTCTAACAGCTGCTGTCCAAGGAAGTTAAAATTTAAATGTAAAAATAAAAGTACCTGTTTTTGATAGAAAATTGTATTTGCATGATTAAAGCAATGAATTGAGTTTTAACACTTCCTTCTGGAAACTCAGAGAGAGATGATCTAACTTGTACAGCTCAGGCCTGACAGCTGATCTGACAGACAAAAGGGAAACCTCCTTCTTAAAAACCTCTATGAAGATTTCTCTTGGGGATCAGCATGTTTTTCATTGTTTAGGACCGTTTCTTCCTTAGCTAAAATTCGAACTTCACTATACAACACGCCTTGAATCCAAACTTAAATTTAAACACTTTCAAAACAATGGGATCAACTCCTGTTCACCCCCCTTCCATTGTGCTAGACTTGGCCGTGAGGGCGCTACGGAGAGCCAACAGCGGTTCCCACACTATAAAATCTCGTCAGCCTGTCTCTGAAGCTATGAGAGCAAAGTGCTAGAAGAGAAGAGGAATAATGAATATACATGGAAATAAAGGTTACTGCACAGTGTCAACACTACTCAAGCAATTCGTGTCACTTTACACACTACTCAGAAAAGATTAAAAAAAAAAAAGGGATATTGGCAAGTAGTTTAAAGGGAGTGGGGGCTGATGTTACCATTTATTTAATTGAACAGTAAGGTGTTTTTTTTTTTTAAGTCCATATGAAGTTTTTTAATCTGTGGGTTTTTAAAAGGTCATAAATGTTTCTTCTTATGCTCCAATCATAAACTGTAAATAATGATTTCTGGACAAGGCACGAATCCTCTGCACACAATTATTTACATGCAAAACAATCACCAGTTTTCATTTGGATGTTAACCCTCTTCCATCTGTCTCCTACTCGTTACTATTCTTTTGGGGCTCGTATTTACTGCCATTATTTTAGCCTATATGTTAACGACTCCCCATCCGAAATCCCTAACTCCAAGCTCTTCCGATTTACACTGTCTGTGTTACATATAATAACAGTGATAGTTCCTGACGTAGTATTGAGGTCTTATTATGTGGCCAGTACTACGGTAAGTGCTTAACATACATTATTTCTTTACTTTTCACACTTCCTATGTGGTAGGTACTAGTCTCCGTATAAAAAATGAGACGTAGAGAAGTTAAATGTCCCAACACCACACAGCCAGTAACAGTCTATGAGTGGAACAGCACTGACCAGGGACAGTCCGATTCCTCAGGTAGGAGGCCTTCCCACCGTGTTCTGCTCTACTTGAATGTCGAAAGAGTTACGTTACACATACCAAAGAGGAAACTGATTTTCCCTCAACCCTCACAAATAGGTACCTAATCCTGCATTTCTGATCTGAGTTAATACTAGTCCATCTTCATCCAGTCACCCATGTTAGAAATCTGGGACTCAACCTATGATCTCCAATGTTCAATTAATCACCAATTCCTACCAATTTTATGGCCTACATATTCTAAAAATCTGCACCTTCCACTACTATTAGAGTAGTTCCTACAATATAATGAAAGCATCTGTTCATGTGTCCATCTCTCCCACTAAAGTTATAACATACCCCAGGGCAAAAACTCTCTTTTTTTTTAATACATTTTTTTTAATGTTTATTTTGAGAGAGAGAACAAGCACAAGTGGGGGAGGCGCAGAGAAAGAAAGGGACAGAGGATCCAAAGCAGGCTCTGTGCTGAGAGCAGACAGTCTGATGGGGGGACTTAAACTCATGGACCAGATTATAACCCAAGCCAAAGTCAGACACTTAACTGACTAGGCTACCCAGGCACCCCAAGAACTGTCTCTTATTTATGGCTGACTACCTAATGACTACTATAGCATGTGACACAATAAATGTTTGTTAAACAAAAATGAACAGCCACAGAGAAGTTTCCCACAGCGGGGAAACAGAAGGTGCCTACAATTTACGCATGGTCTCTTTTGCTGAAATCACCCAAGAGATTATGTAATTATAATATTATGCTGTCCCTAATTTCTCTCTGCCACCTTTTCCCTAGATCGTAGGTGAATAGTAGACACCCATTCAGTAATTTACAACTAAATGAACAAATGTAAAATAAGTAGAAAAGTTACTACTAGAGTTCAACTATTTTTGTTGTTAAATACACGTGTGGACTCTCAAGTCTGCTACTCCCCCCTCATCACCCATTTAGGACAAACTCACTCTTCCTCTAGAGCTGTGTAACACTACACAGTTCTTTCAGGCTTGATGTCTATCAAGATCAGAAAATCAGGTTAAAAATGCGCTTCCTGGGGCATGTGTGTGGCTCAGTCGGTCGAGTGTCTGACTCTTGATCTCAGCTTACATCTCTATCTCAGGGTCATATATTCAGGCCCCATGTTGGGCTCCATTTTGAATGTGGATCCTACTTTAAAAAAACAAACTCTTCCGAACATTCCAAGCCTATTTCTTGATTCCCCTTAATTTCTATATCCAAAATTATCTGAAACTTCATTTATTAGATCTCTAATTCTGGCTACCTACACAAGTCCCAAAGCCTACCTATTCATCTGAATCATCTCCAAAAGTCTATATAAGTATAAATCCCAAGGCTCACTCGACTACATTCAGTCATCTCAGGAGATGGAGACCAAGAATATAAGTGTGTGTGTGTGTGTGTGTGTGTGTGTGTGTGTGTATTTTTTTTAAGAAACTGTATTTTTAAGAAGCTCGCCAGGTCATCTTTATGCAACAGGTATTCCTTCTAATTTTAACTCCAAATTAATCCCTCTTGCTCTTAACTGGCATTAGACTAGGTTCCTTCTCTATGCTCTTTCCCCAAACATTTAGGGTCCCAGCTGGTGTAGTCCCCCCACTTTTTAAAAGAGCTTCTTACAACTGTGGCCCCTTAAAATATATAACTGCATTATGGGCGTATACACACCCCCCCCACCCTCCCGCCATGCATACACCACACGTCTTTGAAGAACACAGATATAGGGGTGCCTGGGGGCTCAGTTGGTTATGCATCCAACTTCTGCTCATGTCATGATCTCGTGGTTCATGAGTTCAAGCCCCATGTCAGGCTCTGTGCTGACAGCTCAGAGCCTGGAGCCTGCTTCAGATTCTATGTCTCCCTCTCTCTGCACATCTCTCTCTCTCTCACAATAAATAAACATTAAAAACATTATGAAGAACATAGGAAGAGCATACATACAAATATACATTATAAAGAAAGAGAGTTTACTAACTCGCTCAACAAAAATTTACCAGCTATCAACCAAAGTCAATTTGTCTGGGTCTCATTTTCTTTATCTGTAAAATAAGGACAAATAATCTCTCCCTTGAGGGCTGCAGTAAGGTTGGATGATAAACATAGCTACTTTACCCCAAGGTTGCTTAAAAAACAGTAAGCAATTAAGTGCCCAAACGCTTGCAAAAATTACTACTGTTATTAAGTTAGTAAGCTGGTAAGTTAAGTTGGGTCCTGACTGTCCTCTATATTAAACTACTGTCGGGGCACCTGGGTGGTTCAGTCGGTTAAGCGTCTGACTTCAGCTTAGGTCATGATCTCACGGTTCGTGGGTTGAGCCCTGCGTCAGGCTCTGTGCTGACAGCTCAGAGCCTGGAGCCTGCTTCAGATTCTGTGTCTCCTTCTCTCTCTGACCTTCCCCTGCTCACTCTCTCTCTCTCTCTCTCAGAAATAAATTTTTAAAAAAAATTTTAAAAATAAACAAAATAAACTACTGTCAAGTTCAAATGGAGAAAGGAAGGAGGAGGCAATATGGACTTTAAAAGCAAAGTCAATACTCTAATGTGTGCTACAGGTGGGGAAAAAAAAACATGTTTTCTTAATATTGAAAGCAAAGCTCAACAAAATTTTCTTAATATACAGAAAATACAGAACTCTCAATAGAAGAGACGGAACACAAAAGGGGAGGGGCGTAACATTTATTTGATGAAAAAGAAACACCTGTTAAGGTAGAGCATCTGTGATGTTGTAGCTAAAAGGACACCAAGGGAGGGTTGTAAGCACAGTAGCCCACGATCAGATACGGATTTGAGATCTTTCCAATGGTAATGTGGAGAAAGAGTTGAGGAGAGAAGAGAAGGGAGGAGGGTGACCGGCTAAGAGGCTAATGAAGTGACCTAAGGGTTCCTGGGAGAGATGTGATAAAGTCCTGGAAGAAGCCACAATCGACAGGATAAAGAGGAAGCCCGTCCTGAGTCCTGAGATCACAAACCCGAGGTGAGGAGGAAGAAGCAATAGAGAAACAGAGGCTTCTTGAAGATGTTACTCGTCAGACTGGCTGCCACCCACCGAGATGAGGTATAAAAAGAAATGTAAATCTGCGAGGAGACTCTATATGCCTTTAATAAACTGAGGATTATTTACCTTAGTAAATGCAAAATTATGTTCAAATCAGAAAATATAATAGAAAAATCATTACATGACTGCCTCAATATGGCAATCGCCATGTGGATGTGACAGATAATAAAACTGATCTGAACATTGGTCCAAAACACTTATTTAGCACTTTAGGCTCTGGAGAAACTTCAGGTTCTGAAAAAATTTACTGACTATTCTGTTCTTTGACACAAATCCTAAGATGAATGTAAAAGAAATCAGATCTTTTTCTTTGCTAAAATTATCAGCAAACAAATTTCAAAATGGAGATTCGGCCAATTTCTCAACACAAACTGCTGCCTCACATTTCCCTTTTTCACCAAGGAACTAAAAGTTCCTTCACAGGGGGCGCCTGTGTGGTTCAGTCGGTTAGGCCGACTTCGGCTCAGGTCAGGATCTCACGGTTCGTGGGTTCAAGCCCCGTGTCGGGCTCTGTGCTGACAGCTCCGAGCCTGGAGCCTGTTTCAGATTCTGTGACTCCCTCTCTCTCTGACCCTCCCCTGCTCACGCTGTCTCTCTCTCTCAGAAACAAATAAAACATTTAAAAAAAATTTTTTAAAGCTCCTTCACAGATGCTGCCACAGATTTTTCCCCGTGTTCTTCTGGAAGTGTTTTCAGTCAGGTGTTTCGGGAGCAACGACAACCCTTCCAGGTCAATCGCACTGAGAAACGGCGTTAAGATCCTTTAATTACGGGATCACCACCGGCAAAGAGAGAGTGAGGAAGAAGGAAAAGGTTTTGGGGAAAGGAAGAGTAACAAAGAAGAAAGGGAGTGGAGAGAGCAGAGCTGGAGGGTCTGGTCAGTATGGAAGGGACGGGAAATGCCAACACGCCTCTCTGAGGGCCAGTTGGGAATTGCTGCCCACTTTGGGCCCGCGCTAAAAGGGCCCCCGATGGTCTAAACAGGAAGTTCAAATGTCAGCTGATTCCAAATGTCAGCTGATTCCAAAGCTGGAAAGGAAACACACAGGGAATCACACATACTCAGAATCTCATCCAGAAAATGCAGACACCAAGCGGTCTCTGGGACAAGAAAGGACCAGTGGCCGTCCTCAAAGTCCCGCACCTTTACCACTACCTGACAAGGTTACTGAAGCAGCAAAGGCACCGTCAGGGCTTCTGTGACCTGTCGTGAGCCGCCCCCGCAGCCAGGCACCCACCTGGGACTCCGAGTAGCCACACTCCCTCGCTCTGACATCTTTCAAAAGGAAAGAGCATCAAGTTGCCTTGGTGAAGTGGAAGATAAGCCTCTAAAGGGCAGAGACTGTCCATCTCTCTCTGTTCGTGTACCCCCCGTTCCTACAACAGCGTCTAGCTGAATACATCACCAAATGACACGGATCATAAAGCCAAGGGCACTTTTTAATCCCATCTTAACTTTGCTTCTCCGCAGAGCTGGACACCGCTGACTCTTCACGAACGGCTTCCCGCCTCACTCAGTAAAAGCAAAGATTTCACACTGGCCTTCAAGGCGTGTCCCCGTTCCCAACTTTTAATGCACTACAGTGCTCTCTGCTTCACTCTCTCTAACCTAGCCACACGGGTCTTCTCGCTAGTTCTGACTAACCAGGCACGCCCAGGGGAGGGCTTGTGCTCTTGCTGTTCCCTCGGTTGGGACTCTCCCGGCCACCCCTTCCCAACCCCTGTCCCTGTGAAGACGGCTTGCTCCCTCATCACTTTCAGGTCTCTACTCAAGTGTCACTATCTCTGAAAAAACTGCCCTAACTACCCTATTTACAACAGTCTGCCCCCAACCCCACCCTGGCACTTTCCACCCCACCCTGGCACTTTCCACAGCATTCACTGTCGTCTACCGTGTTATGTATTTGACTTAACTAACTCTGTTTACTGTTATGTCTTCCCCAACTAGAAGGCAGGTTTTATAACGGCAGGGACTTCTGTCTGGTGTACTGACCACCGCTTCCCCAGTACCTAAAATAGTACCAAGCCCAAAGGAAAGGAGAGAACAGAGAAGAGGGAACAGAGAAGGAAATTAGGATGGCGAAGACTGGTCCCTTCCTGTGACTGCCTCTTCCCATTTTATCCTTAATACTCATTCTCGGGACTCCTCCTTCCTCTGCTTTGTAAGGATTCCAGGGCCCTAACCTTCCTCTTCTCCACAGAGCCTCTGCGTATACTCCTTGCATAAACTCACCCATAAAAGAAAAAAATCAATGATTACCTAAATACGGACAACTCCCAAGTCTATTCTTCTGGACCAGACCTTTTCCCTGACCCTAGACCCTCATAATCGGTTGCCTCCTAGACAGAGTCCTACCTCCCACCCAAGTCCCTCTCCTCCACCCCCTGCTTTCCTTCCATTTCTACCTGCACTGACCCACCTCACTATCCAAATTGATTAGACAATTACTCTGTGGGGCAGAGGAGTATTACGGTTAAGAGAACAGGACTGGGATCAGAAAGATCTGGATTCATGTTTCCAGCTCCGCCTCTTCGTCAGTGGAGCTAGCTGCCAGAGTCAGGACAAGTGATTTAATCCTCTGCAGGCTGCAGTTTTCTCTCCTGTCTAATAGGATAATATTAGTGAGTCAAAATGGCATTTTATGTGGGGAAAAGATTGCTCCACTCAATCTACGGGCTCTTAGCCATTCTTAGTTTTGCATATCTTTCCCTCTTTGTAACTGACAACAAATATTTGTATACATACATGTATGATCTTACATTTTAATGACAAAAATGGGGAGCAAGCTAAGAACAAGCTAGGCATTACTTCTGGAATAATTCACTTGAACCCTAGTGGGGTTGGATTTTCACAGGATGTTCCAATCTTGATTAAACTCTAGAAAGCAATCTTCCACATATAGCTTAGGAAAACATTCTTCCACTACGTTCTGTAAAGTTCCATTCACAAACAGCATACTATCATTCGATATCAACAGATGACGTCAGCGCTGGAGCCTGGCAGGGAAAGGAGAAAGGCTCTATAAAGAAGAACTGTCTCTGTGCACTTCCCATTGTTTCTTGGCAACACTATCTCATCATGGCAAAATTAGGGCTCAAAGTGATAGGCAGAGCTTGGAAATGGCCTTTCCGAAATCCAAATTCACACCTGACATCTTTAGTGATACAGTTAGTAAACCAAATGTCACCAAAATAGGATGATACTCCTGAATTTTACAGCTATAAAGCCATTTAATCAGTCCTCAGTCTCTGGTCAGTAAGCAATTAAAAAAAAAAAAAACAAACCTCACAATGACCATAAACTATACAAAAAAAAATGCCACATATTATTTACTTATGTCAAAAAGAGATTTGGGGAAGAAAAAGCTCTTCAGATTACTATTAGATTCATTTCTGATTTAATGTTAATACATTTTAGCAATTAGACTAAAACTAGAGAAGAAAAACCATCGTGTAGTCTTTGGAGTTAGAAAACCTTGGTTTCAATCTTAACTCCACCCTTCGTGAGACTACTCAACTATCAAGATTATTCAATCTCGCAGATTACTTCAACTCTCCCAGCCTATCCCCTCATCTGTAAAGGTTGATAATGTGCTCAACTGGCAAGGTTATTTAAGAAATTAGCCACAATTTTGTACAAAAAAAGTATTTGTGAAATTGTAAACACCGTAAAGTAATACTACAGCACAGTTGGCTCTACAGACGTAGAGTTGCTCAAGAAATGGTCATTATTACTTTTCAAATACAGCTGTCTCAAAATAGAACAAGACAATAGTCACAAACGACTACAGTCGATTCTTGATCATAGTGATCAAGTCCAAAACACCTAAGTAAACTTAAAACCATCCATTTTTAGTTCTGAAATACAATTATTTTTGCAGTAAATTAACCATGTTCAAGTGAAGGCTAAGCACACTGGTATAAGAATGCAATAGGTTATGCTCATATCAATATTTCAAGAATAAGCCACAATTTAAGAAAATATTAGAGTAAACACAATCATCAGAATGTAGCACGAGCTCCAAATCTATTTGGAGTGCCTGTGCCTGGCATGTAACTGGGACCTGGTAAATATTTGTTTAAATGCAGTCTCCCTACAGCCACTTAAGATGATTCCAGAGTATTGGTGGTCAAATGCTAGAAAAATAATTCAAAGTAATAAAACACCACCAACGTGAGAAGTAATTTTAATAGAAAGTTAACTTTTGCTTCCTAAAAAGCCATAGAAGGACCTCACTAAGCCATCAGCATCGGCTCCCTGTGAAAAGCTACTATGTAATGATACATAGTCCGAACCAGGACATGAACCTGATCTGACCCACACCCTCCTCTTTTCCACCTCTGCATTTTCTACCAGTTTGGTTATTTACTTAATTAGCCTTCTATTTTCAAACTTTAAGTGCCAGCAACTTGAAGGATTATGGAGTTATTTTATCCATTCTTCTCTTAAAAAAAAAAAAAAAGGAGGGGCGCCTGGGTGACTTGGTTGAGCTACCGACTTCAGCTCAGTCATGATCTCACCGCTAGTGGGTTCAGGCCCCACGTCGGGCTCTGTGCTGACAGCTCCGAGCCCGGAGCCTGCTTCGGATTCTGTCTCCCTCTGTCTCTGCCCCTCTCCCCCCTGCCCTGCTCACGCTCTGTTACTGTTTCTCAATAATACATGTTCTTTAAAAAAATGTTTAAGATTTTTTTGAAAGATTTTTTTTTTTTTTTTTTTAGTTTTTAGCATCTTCGATTTTACTATAGTATATGCAACGTTAAAAACAAGCCCCAACCAAAATCGGTGACACCTCGCAAACGTTTGTGAAACATTTTAACGGCAGTGACCTCAAATTCTCCTTGGAACAGGAGGAGATCATGGACGTCTGCTGTTTTTCTAAATGAATCCTAACTTTAGGGTGCGCGGTAACTCAACAATGGTTTCAGGAAGACACGAAGAGTCAGGATTCACAGTGGGTCCTCTCCCTGATTTTGTTAGGCTCCCAGAGATCTTAAAATCATGTTCCTCAATCCTTCTCTCGGTTTTTCTCCCTCCCAAGGTTGAAGCTGAACTTGACTGCTGGTAACGTAATGTGCTAGTATTCTGCTGCCATTTCCTTCAGTCTCAGCATGTGTAATGGAATTACAAGAAGACGAGTGTGTTCTTAAAAAGAAATGCCTTTCGGGGGCGCCTGGGTGGCTTAGTCGGTTAAGCGTCCGACTTTCGCTTAGGCCATGATCTCACGGTTCGTGGGTTCGAGCCCCGCGTCGGGCTCTGTGCTGACAGCTCAGAGCCTGGAGCCTGTTTCAGTCTGTGACTCCCTCTCTCTCTGACCCTCCCCTGCTCACGCTCTCTCTCTCTCCTAGAAATAAATAAAACATTAAAAAGAAAAGGAAAAAGAAATGACTTTCGCATCCAAATGTTAAGCACAGGATTTAACCAGCTCAACTGAAAAAGGGTTTCATCTGACACTTTAACACATGCACTTCCCCTCACCGCCGCCCCCCCCCCCCCCCCCCCCCCCCGGAACTCCTCTGTTGAACCGTTCACACTACAGACAAAGAAGCTGCGAAGCGCAGAGACGGGACGCCCACTTGAACCGACCGGAGCCCAGACGACAACGCGCGGCGGAGCAGGGCGCAGATCGCGGCGTCTCCACAACTTGCATCAGGAGTCTGTGACACGGGGCAACTCAACGTGAACCAGGAAGAGCGTCCACGGCACCGGAACGCTGATCTGACGCCCCCCCCCCCCCCGTTTTCCGGCCTGGGGTGCGGCGAACTGCTGGCTGAAGCAGCTGAAGCTGAAGCGGCCCCAGTTTCGCCCCCCGCCCCCGAAGTGTAGCGCTGAGAGGGCGGCGACCGATCTCAGGGGACTTAGTCCGCAGCCGCCCAAACCATCCACACCCCGACACCAAGCACTGGAAGCGAGAGTGCCACTCCCGGAGGTGCGGGGGCCTCCGCACCCACCCCAGGCCCCAACCGCCCCACCCTCCCCGCCTAGGCCCGGGCAGGCCCGCGCGCCGCCGGCCCCCGGCCCCGGCCCGGCCGGCCGAGCTCCCGTCGCCTCGCCCCTCTGCCGGCTCAGACTACGGCCAGTGGCGAACAGCTCGCTGCGTCCCACTACCTTGGTCGTGCGGATGTGCTCCATTTCGAGGCGACGCCCGCCGGCAGCCCGCCTCACAGGCGTACCATGGAGCGGACGCCTCCACCCAGGCCCGGCAGGATCCACCCGCGGCCCAGCGCCACGGCCCGTCAGCCCGGCCCGTCAGCCCGCCCCCTGGCAGCGCCAACCGCGCAGGCGCAGCCGGCGTGCGCCGTCTCCTAGAAACACTTCCCCAAACCGGCGGCTGCGGAGGGGGCGGGGACCGGCGGGGCAGACCGTCCTCTGGGGGAAGAGCGGCGTCCCGTTCTTCCCGGGTCACCGTAGATTCTACAGCGCCCCCTGCATGTGGAGGCTCACCAAACCCTAACAGCAGGCGTCCCTCTACCTGGCAGAGGGCCAGAAATGGAGAGCACCGCGGTCCGCACTTTTCTCTGCTCAAGAATGAACCCTCTGGGGGGCGCCTGGGGGCTCAGTCGGTTGAGCGTCATGGTCATGATCCCACGGTTCGTGGGTTCGAGCCCCGCGTTGGGCCCTGTGCTGATATCTAGCTCAGAGCCTGGAATCGGCTTCGGATTCTGTCTCCCTCTCTCTCTGACCCTCCCCTCCTCATGCTGTCTCTCTCTCTCTCAGAAGTAATAAAGCATTAAAAAAAAATAAAAAAAGAATAGACCATGCAGACGTTCTTATGTAAAAAGAATTTAGTGCGTGAGGACGAGACAAGAAATCACTGAAGTCCATTACCCTGCCAGTGGACAGCACCAAATTTCAACACTTTCTCTTTAGATGCGATTGTCTTCACGAGATTCTGATCTAAGGAAATCATCAAATATATTTAGTGTAGCCTTATTTGAAACAACCAAAATTCCCCATACTGCAGAGTTAGCTTTGTAAAACTGTAGCATGTCCATACATACCAGCATCCATTAAAAAATTATGCAGTAGATCCTAATAAGAAAAAGCTGAACAAACTGGAAAATTATCCACTTTCCTAGACCTGCAAGAGAACTGATGTTCCAGGGAATATGCTGCCCTCAGAATTAGAGAGGGGCGGGCAAATACAGAGAATCACAAACAACTGAAGGAAACGGAAACCCACAAGCAGCGACCTTCCTGGGCACCAATGCTGGGCAGCTTCTTTTACCTAGTAAATCATGCCCAAATATCCAGAAAAACTTAAAAACACATACTAAAGCACAGAAAGTGTGAAGAGACAGAGCAAGCATCAAAACCAGACTTGGATATGACAGGGATGTTGGAATCATCAGACTGATCATTTAAAGCAATTAGGATTAATACGGCAAAGGGTCTAATCTATCTGAATAAAGGAGGCAACATGCAAGAACAGATGGGCAATGGAAACAGAGAGATGAGAATCCCAAGGGGGGAAAAAACCAAAAAAATACTAGAGATAAAGAATACTGCAACAGAAATGAAGAATGACTTAGATGGACTTATTAGTAGTCTGGACAACTCTTTGCTCAGAGAGCTTGAGAATACTTCAACAGAAACTTCCAAAACTAAAACACAAAGAAAACAAAGGCTGAAAAAAAAAAACCAACCCAGAAATAATATCCAAGAACTGCAGAACATCTACAAAGGTGTAATATACATGTAATGAACATCTGAAAAGGAAAAAAAAGGAACAGAAGCAAGTATTTGGAACAATAATGTCTGAAAATTTCCCTGGAATTAATGTTATATGTCAAATCTCAGACCAAACACGAAGCAGGATAGATGTCAGAAAAACTACATATCATTCTCAAACTATAGAAAATCAAGGATAGAGAAAAAAGATCCTGAAGAAGCCAGAGGAAAAAAAAACAGTTTACCTATACAGAGCAAAGTATCACATTTGACTTCTCTTCTGATGTGAAGAGACCACACAAGCAAGAAGAGAGTCAAGTGAAATACTTTCTTAGATAAATAAAAATTGAGCAAGTTTATTGCCAATAGAACTGCCTTGGGGGAAAAATGTTAAAAGAAATTATTTAGAGAGAAGGAAAATGATACAGGTCAGAAATTTGGGTCTACATAGAGAAAGGAAGAACATTAGAGAAGGAATAAGTTAAAGTGAAATAAAAACGTTTCCTTATTCTTTAGTGATCTAATAATAAACATTTTGTTGAAAATAATAGTGTTGTGTATGTGTGTGCTTATTAGAAGTGAAATGAAGGACAGCAATGACACAGGGATGGGAGGGAGGAAGGAGGAATTAGGATTATTTTATTATGAAGTACTCGCACTACCAAAAGAATTATGCTGTAGAGGAATATTACATAACAAAAATGTTGAGGGTGTATTACTGAGTGGAAAATAAGCTGGCTCTGGAATGATAAGATCAATGTGACTGTTTTGTAGGGGTTTTTTTATATAAACAAAAAATTTACATTTCTAGATGGGAGGATTACAGGTGATTTTTGTAATTCCTTTATTACAGTGTTTCTCAGCCTGGAGGGATTTTGCCCCTCAGGGGATATTTAGCAATAAATAGAGATATTTTTGGTTGTTAGGCTGGGTGCATGGGTGGAGAGTGCTACTGACATCTAGCGGGTAGAGGTTAGGTTTGCTGCGGATCATCCTACAATGCATACCTACAGACACACACCCAATAAAGAATTCTCCAGAAACATGTCAATAGTGAAGACATGGAGAAACCCTGCTTAATATTTTCCAGATGTTCTATACTCAGCAGTTTTGATGAAATCTGAAAGTTTTAGGTTTTAAGAGCGAATGGCCAAGAAAGAATTCTTGAGTTTTTGGTGCAAAATGGTGATTTTAATATAGCAAAGGGATAGGACCTATGGGCAGAAAGAGCTGTGCTGGGGTCATGAAGAGTAATTGACTATATGCTTTTTAATTACTGGGGGTTAGTGATAGGGTAAGTCTCCAAGGGATGTGGAAGCAAGGCTTTCAGGACCTTGAGGCGTGAGCTGCTGTTAAGATAAGGTTACTTTTAGTCTTTTAATAAAACATAACCACTAAGGCACTAAGACGGCCGTGAGTGCCTTGAGGAAGGTCACACTCTGCATGTGTCAGGTGTCTGTCGTGAGCCACAAGCCCTAAAGAAATTTAATTTAAGCTACATTTCTCTTGCCTTTGTTTCCCTCATCAATTTCACTTATTGTAACTAGAAAATGCTACTAGTAAAACATCATTACATTTTTACATCACCTTTCACGCTATGTTTGGTGTTACAAAGGCCTAACATCTAAGTTTTCTTCTCTCTCTCTTTTTTTTTAATGTTTATTTATATTTGAGAGAGAGAATGAGAGAGGGCGCACAAGTGGGAGAGGGGCAGAGGGAGAGGAAAACAGAATCTGAAGCAAGCTCCAGGCTCTGAGCTGTCAGCACAGAGCCCAGTGCAGGGCCAAACTCATGAGCCGTGAGATCATGACCTGAGCCGGAGTGGGAGGCTCAACCGACTGAGCTCCCCAGGCGCCCCTAAGTCTTCCTTTCTAATTAAAAATTTGCCAGAATTTCATTCACTTATTTTATTCAACTTGTCTTGGTTTGGTTTTTTTTGAGTGCCTGCTGTGTATCAGACAGATTACTTACGCAAGTGAGATGCTTGTTAAGCACAGCAGTCCCTGTGTTGAAATTACTCCTGTAAGGTAAATATCTAAGAATAAGATTGAGTCACCTAGAAAGCAGTCTTGGTACAGTATTACATAGAAAAGAAACACAAACCTGCTTCCAAAAGCAAAAAAAATCAAAAAACAAAAAACAACCAAACATTGAAAAGTAATGTAGGTCCTTACTAAAGATCTTTTTTTTTAAAATATTTTATTTATTTTTGAGAGAGAGATAGAGACAGCATGAGCAGGGGAGGGTCAGAGAGAGAGGGAGACACAGAATCTGAAACAGGCTCCAGGCTCTGAGCTGTCAGCACAGAGCCTGACGCAGGGCCCAAACCCACAAACCGCGAGATCATGACCTGAGCTGAAGTCGGATGCTTAACTGACTGAGCCACCCAGGCGCCCCTGAAGATCTTTTGGAGATGAAAATAGGGTGAATTATATTGAGTAACATACATCAAGACTTCCTTAATAAAACCTCTTTTTTATTATTTCTCCCAGATTTTTGTCATTTTTCCCACTTCCTGTTCCCATACAGTTTAAGCTCACATATCAGGTTATCATCTACCTTCTTTTCTCTTGTCATTTCTCACTTTTTCTCTCTTACTGATTCTAATAGAGAAGGAATAACAATGATAGAAACACTTACTACGTGATTATCAAGAGTCAGAAAGTACACCAGGTGCCTTCCCTGGGTTTTGACGAAAATACTTATCCTCCTCAGCTTAAAGATGAGGAGAGTGAAACACAGTGAAGTAACTTGCCCAATATCATGCAACAGAGAAAGCCCAGATCCGTGATGTGAAGCCAGACAGTCTGACTCTAGAGTCTGTATTATTAACAACTATTCTATATTGATTTGTTTTTCACAATCCATATAGGAGTTCCATTTATGATAATACGATAGGCTAGGAAATGACCCTGCCTTAAAAACAAAAAAGACTCAAAGTAACAGGCAAAATAGAAATCAAGTTCTGTAAAATACCAGGTAACTGACAAGATAGTGAAGATGTACACGTGCAAACTCTAAGGGAGAGCATATACCCAGAAAGGTAAGGAGGATGCCGAAAGTGTCAGAAAAGAGCTTTAGCCAAACCAGGTGCCCCTGAAGGACGCACAATTCAGAAGTCAAAAATCTAGGGCCCACCCAGGTGGGGACACTCTTTCCCTATATAAAGCCAGGGCCATATAGGAAACTCAACCAATCCAAGTCTTAGAATACTGCAGGAAATTTGCATTGACACGGAGAAAAGAAGGGGGTGCAGTAATTGCCCATCTTGGAAATATTACAATCACAATATTAGGTTATTAGATGGATGTACAGGCTGGATTCATACCACCTAAAAAAACTTCCCCCAAATGTCAAGCTGTGAATATAGTTGAAAGTGCTTGGAATTAGTAATGCCTAGGAAGCCTTTTACAGCAAACACAAATCCTTTTTTAGTAGACTCTATCTTTAATGTAGGTTTCAAATAATTCTCACAATTAGTTTTCAAGGGAAAACTGTGATGATTCATCACAGTAAAAAATAACTAGTACACAAGGAAACAATTCTCAAGAAATAACTGGCAGTCACAATGCAATAGCAATAAAGATTTTATAATTATCAGGCTTTGTTTCTAAAACAACTGTGCTCATTTTGTTTAAAGAAATGAGACATTTAAAATATCTGCAGTGTAGGAGAAAATAATTTTTAAAAATGTTTTGTTTATTTATTTTTGAGAGAGAGAGACAGAGCAAGAGCAGAAGAGGGGTAGAGAGTGAGGGAGAGACAGAATCCGAAGCAGATCCAGGCTCTGAGCTGTCAGCATAGAGCCCGACGCAGGCCTTGATCTCACAAACTGTGAGATCATGACCTGTGCTGAAGTTGGATGCTAAACCAACTGAGCCACTCAGGTGCCCTGGGGAAAATAACTTTTTAAAAAAATTTTTTTAATGTTCATTTATATTTGAGAGAGAGAGGGAGAGAGAGAAAGTGTGTGTGCGTGTGTGCCTGTGTGTGTGTGTGTGTGTGTGAGCAGGGGAGGGGCAGGGAGGGAAAGAGACACAGAATCGGAAGCAGGCTTTGAGCTCCAAGCTCTCAGCACAGAGCCTGATGTGGGCTGGAACTCATGAACCATCAAATCATGACCTGAGCCAAAGTTGAACACTTAACCAATGAGCCACCTAGCTGCCCGGAAAATAACTTTTGAATGATATAGCAAATATGAAGAACCAAATACAACTTCTATAAATGAAACACAAAAACTGGAATGGAAATTTCATTGGATGGGTTTAACAGATTAAACAAGAAGAATCTGAAAACCAGAAGTTACTAAAAAAATTATCCTCGAAGGAAATGAATACAGAGACAAAAAGATTATAAATATGACAAAAGATTCAAGAAAAAGTGAAGGAAAGAGTTAAAAGATCTAACACAAACCTAATCACAGTTTCACAAGAATAAGAGAGAAGAAGAGAGACTGGAGCAAAAATAATACTTGATGAGATAATGCCTGAAATTTTTTTAGAATGCATGGAAGACATTGATCCACAGAAAAAAGAAGCCTACAAATTCCAAGTATGATAAATTAAAAAAAATCCATGTCTAGACACACGGTAGTGAATTATAGATTCACTATTCATTATGGCAACACTGAAGACAAAAAAGGAGATCTTGAAAGCATCAGAGTAGAAGTACAAATTACCTCCAGCAGATTCATAATTAAATTTACGGTTGACTTTTATCAGCAATAGTAGAAGGCATGTAACATTGCAATGATATCTTCCATATACTGGAAGAAACAATTGTCAATCTAATATACTTTTTGCAGGGGTGCCTGGCTGGCTCAATTGGTAGAGCATATGACTTGTGATCTCTGGATTGGAAGTTTAAGCTCCAAGTTCGGTGTAGAGATTACTTAATAATAAAATCTTTTAAAAATAGAATAAAATAGGGACGCCTGAGTGGCTCAGTCAGTTAAGCATCTAACTCTAGATTTCAGCTTAGATCATGATCTCATGGTTCCTGAGTTCCTGCCCCACCTGGGGCTCCATGCTGACAGTGCAGAGCCTGCTTGGTATTCTCTCTCTCTACCTCTCTGTGTCCCTCCCCCACTCTCTCTCTCTCAAAATAAATAAATTTAAAAATAATTTTTTTAAGAAGAGGAAGAAATCACTTAAAAAAATAAAATACTTTTTCCAGGAAAAAACATCTTTCAAAAAATGAAAGTAGGGGGGGAAAAACTCACACATTTTCCAAACAACAAAAACAGAAAGAGTGAGTTTGCCATGATCCATATTAAAGCAAATTCTAAGTTATATCTCAGAATAAGGAAATGACCACAGATGGAAGATCTAAGATGCAAAAGAAATGAAGATTCTTTTTATTTATTTATTTATTTTTATATTTTTATTTATTTCTAGGAGAGAGAGAGACAGCGTGAGCAGGGGAGGGTCAGAGAGAGAGGGAGTCACAGACTCTGAAACAGGCTCCAGGCTCTGAGCTGGCAGTCAGCACAGAGCCCGATGCGGGGCTCGAACCCACGAACCGCGAGATCATGACCTAAGCGAAAGTCGGACGCTTAACCGACTAAGCCACCCAGGCGCCCAGTCAGTTAAATTTCTGACTTTGGCTCGGGTCATGATCTCATAGTTTTGTGAGCTGGAGCTCTGCATCTCTCTCCCTCTCTTTCTGCCCCTTCCCCACTCATGCTTTGTCTTCCTCTGTCTCTCAAAAATAAATAAATGTTAAAAATTAAAAGAGAAGAAATGAGTATATGTACATAAACACTAGCCGTATAAAACAATGCCAAAGTTTTGCGGAGTTGAACAATAATTCAAATACATGAGTCAGGAGTGAGATAAAGTTTTCTAGGATCCTTGCATTATCTTGGAAAAGAGTGGGAGTGCTGGTTAACTTTGGCCTTAAAAAGTGTGTTTATGTTTTGTTTGCTAGAGTAACTGTTAAAATAATAGAAACAGCATATAAGTTCTAATGTCATAGAAAGTGAAAATGGGATTTTAAAAAGATATATTTGCCACAGCATAAAAAGAATATCAGATGTCAACAAATTTAACAAAACATGTGTAAGATATTTGTAGAGCATGTTACAAACTCCATAAGTGGATGGGTGAATGGGTATATTGATATATTTCAATCTCAATCCCCCTCTCTCTCTTATACACACACACACACCCCTACATAAATGGAAGGGTGCATTATGTTCATGGAATAGAAAACGCAATTTCAAAACATATAAATTCTTTCCAAACTAACCTATCTACAAATTCAACGTAGTCCCAATCACTATCTTAATAGGCTTAGTGTGTGTGTATATTTTGGATGCGGTGGGGAGTTGTCAGTATGTATGTGTGATAAGCTTATTCTACAATATATATGGAAATGTAAAGGACTAAAAATAATTTTGAGGAAGAACAAGAAAGCAATATTTTCCCAAAGGAATTTTTCAGACATTATAAATTTATAGTAACTAAGGTAGTGTGTTGTAAGAATAGGCGAATAGGCTTGTGGGACAGAATGAAAGTTCAGTAATAAACCCACATATATAGATATCTGATTTACGAAAAATGTGATATTGCAGATCAGTGTGGGGAAACCCTCTTTTCAGTGAATGGGGCTGAGAAACTTTGGTATCTATATGGTAAAAAGATCAAATGTGATGCTTACCCCATGCTGTGCATTCCCATGTTGATTGAAGACCCAAATAAGCATAATAAACTTTTGGAGGTTAGGTGAGAATAGTTTCATGACTTTATTATGGAGAAAAATATTTAAAACAGACCATTAAAAAACATTATAGATAGTAAATTGAATTATATTTAAATTGTATCTTTCTTTTTTTAATGTTTTTTATTTATTTCTAGGAGAGAGAGAGAGAGAGACAGTGTGAGCAGGGGAGGGTCAGAGAGAGAGGGAGTCACAGACTGAAACAGTCTCCAGGCTCTGAGCTAGCAGTCAGCACAGAGCCCGACGCGGGGCTCGAACCCACGAACCGCGAGATCATGACCTAAGTGAAAGTCGGACACTTACCGACTAAGCCACCCAGGCACCCCTAAATTGTATCTTTCTATTCCTGAAGGAAAAAAGACAACAATAAGGCAGTACAAAGCAATCCATTGAGTGTAAAAGGCATTTTAACACATATAATATACAAAGGATTCATATTCAGAAAATATAAAGAACTCCTGTAAATAAATTTTTAAAAGACAGAGGCTCCGGGACACCTTTGTGGCCAGTTGGTTGAGCATCCGACTTCTACTTCGGCTCAGGTCATGATCTCACAACTCGTGAGTTCGAGCTCCACGTTAGGCTCTGTGCCTGGAGCCTGCTTCAGATACTGTGTATCAGATACCTCTCTCTCTGCTCCTCCCCTATTCAAGCTCTGTCTCTGTCTCTCAAATTTAAATAAAAAGAGGCTCCACAGAAAAATGGGTAAAACATTTGAACAGGACTTCACAAAATAGGATGTCCAAAAGTTCAATAAACATATGTAAAAATATTTAACTTTATTATTAATCAGGAAAATTAAAAAAAAAATTTGACTGTAACATGTTTTGGCAAGGATACGTAACAGCGTGGACTCTCAGACCATGGTTGCTGTGGGAGTGTAATTTGTTACAAAGCCTTCCAAAAGCAGTTTACCATCACCTTATCTAGTTGAATACGTACATAGCCTATGAACCATCAACTCACTCCTAAATGTGGGCTCTAGAGAATCTTAAGCATATGCAATAGTATATTATGTATACTATGTATATGCAACAGTATATTATGTGTACTGTGTATATGCAACAGTATATTATAGAACATTACGTGTAATAATGTTTATAGTACCCCATTTATAATAGCCCCAAACTATACACAATAGCAATAGTAGAATAGATGGATAAATGGTGATATAGTCATAAAATGGAATAATATGCAGCAATGGAAATGAACAATCTTCAGTTACATATAACAGCAAAGATGAAAATCATAAACATAGTGTTGAACAAAAGATGCAAGACACAAAACAACCATATGCTGTGATTCCATTTATGTTTTAGTTAAAAAATAGGCAAAACTCAACTACGTTTAGGGGTGAGCATGTAGGTGCTAAAACTATAAGGAAAAGTAAAGAATATATTCTTACAATAATCAGCATAATGGTTACCATTAGAGTGCGATTGACAAAGGGCATAAAAAGAATTTCTAAGTTGCTTGCAGCATTCAGTTTCTTGATGTGGGTGATGGTTACAATATGGGTGTTTCATGATGTGGATGTTTAGTTTATAAACAGAACTCGTATACTTTCTGCATTCTTCTGCCAAGTTATGATATTTTCATAACTGGGGAAAGACTATGAAGTAAGAAATTTTAACTTCTTGGGGCTCCTGGGTGGCTTAGTCGGTTAAGCGTCCGACTTTCACTTAGGTCATGATCTCGCGGTTCGTGGGTTCGAGCCCCGCGTCGGGCTCTGTGCTGACTGCCAGCTCAGAGCCTGGAGCCTGTTTCTGAGTCTGTGTCTCCCTCTCTCTCTGACCCTCCCCTGCTCACGCTGTCTCTCTCTTAGAAATAAATAAAAATATTTAAAAAAAAGAAATTTTAACTTCTTTTCAAAGTAATGTATAATGGTTTTTTAAAAGTTCAAGCGTAAGCGCCTCTGGGTGGCTCAGCTGGCCAAGTGTCTGATTTATCTCAGCTCAGATCTTGATCTCAGGGTTGTGAGTTCAAGCCCCACGTTGGACTCCAACACTGGGTGTGGAGCCTACTTTAAAACAAACAGACAAACAAACAAATAAATATTCAAGAGTAGCATAAAGCTTATAACAAAATTTGGTTATATTACCATTACGATTCCTACTTTCCCAAAGCACTCATTCTGATTTTTGTCTTTTTCTTGTTTTTAGTTCTATGTTTGTCTTTGTATGTCTAAGTAATATAGTTTTTGGACTGTTTCTTGATTTCTTTTTCAGTTTTAGGTAATTTTTTTCAGTTTCTTCCTTCACCTAAGGTCGGAATTTAGCTCTTGCAGAGCATCCCCTGGTCCCAGACTCACATTCCCCCTTCCTCTTGTCTTCCTAGAGTTTTAACACCTCAAAAAAGCTAAATCCACACTCAAGTTTTCATTATTATTCATATAGACTGTTCACTGCTAATCCAAATTAAGTACTCTACTTACATTTCCTTTCTTATATAATTGCATTTTTTTTCTAGCTCAGTTGCCTCTGAGTAATTTGCTTAGTTTTCTTTCTCTCATGTTAAGTATTTTCACACTAGATCCAGAATTCCTAATGGTTAACTCTGACAGATAATCTCTCAGTTCCATTGTTTTTCCTCAAGACATACTTCTAGAACTCCCTAGATATCTCTAAGAGCCTCTTCCCTTCTTGTTCCTGGCCGTTCTAGTTGTTCTCTGGCCTACTGAATGGATATTATCTTAGGACTCCCCTCCACCATCAGCCAGGGAAAAGTCTTGATTAATCTTTTGTGTTGAATTCCTAGATCTTACGTTGTATTCTTCTTGATTTATTTCGTTCTGTTCTTTAATGACTTCCTGAAATAAGACAAAAGACAAATCTTTGATGGATAGTTTGGCTAGGTCTAGAATACTGTGGTGGGAAAAAATTTTTCTCTTGGGATTTTGAGAGCTCCTAGAAACACATCCTAACTTCCAAGGTACATAATCAGAAATCTGATGACTTTGTTTTCCTTTGGGTGTACCTACTTTATTTTCTCAGGAAGCTTTTTGGATCTCTTTACCCCCATGATCGGATATTTTAAAATAAGGAAACTTGCGGGGCACCTGGGTGGCTCAGTCGGTTAAGCATCTGACTTCGGCTCAGGTCATGATCTCACGGTTCGTGGGTTCGAGCCCCGCGTAGGGCTCTGTGCTGACAGCTCAGAGCCTGGAGCCTGTTTCAGATCCTGTGTCTCCCTCTCTTTCTGCCCCTCCCTCACTCATGCTTTGTCTCTCTCTGTCTCAAAAATAAATAAGCTGTAAATAAATAAATTAATTAATTAAATAAAATAAGGAAACTTGGTTTTCTCTTTTATTTCCATTCAGTGTTTTGAGAACATGGTGAACTCTTCTTTTTCTAATACTTTTATTTATTTTTGAGAGAGAAAGAGATTGAGCATGAGCAGGGGAGGGGCAGAGAGAGGGAGATACAGAATCTGAAGCAGGCCCTAGGCTCTGTGCTGACAGCTCAGAGCCTGACACAGGGCTCGAACTCAAAAATTACGAGGTCATGACTTGAGCCAAAGTCGGATGCTAAACTGACTGAGCCACCCAGGCGCCCCTGTTTCTAATATTTTTTAATTGCCACAGTTATGTTTTTAATTTCCAAGAGTTCTTAAATTTTAAGTAGACCTTATTTTTAGAACACCTTTAGATTTACTGAATAATTGAAAAGACAGTTCCCACATACCCCATATCTAGTTTCTTCTTTTATTAATATCTTACTTTAGTATGGTATGTTTATAACAATTAATGTACCAATATGGATATGTTTTCAATAGCTAAACTTCATAATTTATTCAGGTTTCTTTAGCTTTTATCTAATGTCCTTTTTCTATACCAGAATTTCATCCAGGATACCACATTACTTTAAGGAGCCACGTATGTCTTGACAAACAGTTTCTGAAAATCTTGGTCTTTTGATAACCTTGACAGTTTTGCAGAGTACTGGTCAGGTATTTTGTAGAATGCCTTTGCACTGGAATTTGTCTAATGTTTTTCTCATAGATAAACTAGGATTAAGGATTTGGGGGAGGAAGATCACAGAGATAAAATGCCATTTTTATCCCATTATATCAAGGGTACATAAGCCCCAACATGATTTGTCAGTCTTGATGCTCACCGTGATCACCTGACTGAGGTTATGTTTAAGTTTCTCCTCCATAAAGCTACTATTTCCCTTATTTCTATACTGTCTTTTTTTTTTTTGAAAGAGCTCACTCTTCACAGTCCAGCTTATAGAGTAGGGAGTTGTTCCTGCCTTCTTGTAAGGATAGTGTTTCTATATAAATGATTTGGAATTCTTCTGCAGAAGATATTTTTCTAGTTTCCCCCATTTATTTATTCATTCATTCATTCACTCATTGGTTTACATCAGTATGGACTCATGGATGCTCATTTTACACTTTTGGTTATAATCTGAGAGTTCCTTAGTTTCTTGCTTGAATTGTTCCTTTTTTGGCCATCAGGAAATCTTTCACTTGGCTCCTATGTCCTTTGACAGGGTCTCATCAACACAGGCGGGGCTTTTGTGAGCACTTCCTTACTTTCTGGCACCACAGTATGCTCCAGGCTCATCTTGCATCTTTTCCACCGCGACTCTAAGAATTAATAATTTCTCAAGGAGGGCCAGTCCCTTCAACTGGAGCATAATATTAGAATCCAAGATCTGAGCACTAGCTGTGCCTACCGTACGGAATGCTGTTCCTCCCAGGCTTAGAGTTCATTTTGTTACACACATTTCCCTTTTTTCCAAAACTTTTTTGTAGCACCCTGTTCTGATTTTGTGGATCTCATTTCTCTAGGTATGAGCAAAAGAAAAATAAACTTATTTATTTTTGCTTCCCAAATTATTCTCTACTCCCTCTAGATTTGTTTTGGTTTCTGACTTTCGTGTCTGACCTGTTCTTTAATATCTGAGGGTCTTTAATTGTCCTTTCAGGGGCGCCTGGGGGGCTCAGTCTGTTGAGCGTCCGACTTCGGCTCAGGTCACGACCTCAAGGTTCGTGGGTTCGAGCCCCGCGTCGGGGTCTGTGCTGACAGCTCAGAGCCTGGAGCTGCTTCAGATTCTGTGTCTCCCTCCCTCTGATCTTCTCCTGCTCACGCTGTCTCTCTCTCTCTCTCTCAGAAACTTTAAAAAAAAAATGATAAAATTAAAAAAAATTTAACCACCCGTTCAATAAAATGGTAATTAGAAACAATCTTTGCGGGAGAGTTTGAAAGGACATAAGCAATAGTTGAGACTCAACAACCATAAAGCACAGATTCACTCAACACACATGCGGATACGCAACTAAAAAAGAGTCGGTTCCGCTTGCCTCTGTAAAGCTGGGCGCCAACTCCGTAGGGGAGCCGGAGGCCCGCCCACGCCACCGCATCCCAGGGTGCCTTGCGCGGGGCGCCGACCCCGCTCCATCCCAGGGCGCCTTGCGCGGCGGCCTCGCTCCCGGTGGGCTACGTGCGCGCGCGCGGGCGCCGGAACGTGCTCTCGCGTGGTTGCCCCACCCACTTCGGCCTTGTCTTCGCCGCCGCTGGGACTTGAAGTTCCCGCCAGGTCGCGGCTGGGTGAGAGCGATGCTGCCCGGCCCGCCTTGGCTCTGAGGAGGAGGAGCGGCCCAGGCCCTGGCGGCTTGCTGACGGCGCCGCACCCGGCAGCCATGTCCACGGGGTTCTCCTTCGGGACCAGCACGCTGGGCTCCACCACCGTAGCCGCCGGCGGGACCGGCGCAGGCGGCGGCTTCTCCTTCGGGACCGGGGCGTCTAGGTAACCGCACGTCCTGGCCTTCCTGGCCCGGGGCCTCCCCTCGGGGCTCCGGTGATTGGGCCCGTCCCTCCCCTGCCCCCCCCCCGCCCCCTGGCTTCCTTCCTGGGGGGCCTGGAAGAGCGATACGTGCCCTGGGCGGCTTCGAAGTCCTCAGCGCCTTGCCGGGCCCCCGGCGGCCTGGCCGGCAGGAGGGCGGAGGGCTCGGGGCTGAGGTCCCAGAGTTCACGATGGTTCACGTTCACACCTTGTTCCTACCGAGGGGGTTGGGGGGGGGTGTCGGGGGGGGGGGTCAGGCTGCGTGGAAGGGCCTGGGATGTCATTCCGAGCCCGAGAGCGGCAGCCCGGGGACAGGGCGAATGGGGGGCGAATGGACGACTTTGGGGCTTATTTGGGGCTTTAGAACAAAGTTAACAGAATTGTAAGGACAGTTAAAAGTGTCTCGCCGAGAATTCGGGTTTCATTGCGGGGTATACGGTTTGGGACATTCCAGTGCTTACTGATTTCGTGGGGTTTTAAACGAGCTCAGGTCTATGCAACCTCATGGGACCCTCTCCTTTGTTATTGTTGTTTCTTGTTTTAGACGCTTTTTGACAGCATTTATTGGTGATGATTTTGAACATGGTGTGCAGGTTAGTGGACGCGAGCTGTCGTCGTCATGACTCACACCGTCGTCTACTTAACGTTCAGAAGTGAAGCGTGTTTCTCGTTTTTTGTGCCACCTGCTAAACCACCAGCTCAGATGGGGGCGAAACAGCTCGCAGAGGTCCAGAGGCCACTAGAATGGCTAGAGATCCTTGTGATGACAGATTTAATCTTGAGAATTCAGTCTTTTTTTTTTTTAATTTTTATTTATTTCTAGGAGAGAGAGAGAGAGACAGCGTGAGCAGGGGAGGGTCAGAGAGAGAGGGAGTCACAGACTGAAACAGGCTCCAGGCTCTGAGCTGGCAGTCAGCACAGAGCCCGACGCGGGGCTCGAACCCACGAACCGCGAGATCATGACCTAAGCGAAAGTCGGATGCTCAGACGACTAAGCCACTTAGGCGCCCCAGAATTCAGTCTTTTTTAAGGTAAACGTGGAGGAGTTAAGTCGAGAAGAATGCCTAGAAAGCGTTTCAAGGTGTCTTGTGAAGTTTGAGGAATGCGGTGGTAGATTAAAAGGGCAAAAGTAACCTTCTTGTGTTAAAAAAAAAAAAAGGGGTGGTCACAGACTGCGTAGTCAACTATAAAATCTGGGAGTCTCTCTCCTTGAATACCACCTCCTTTTCTCTCACTCTGCACACTGAATCAGCAAAGCCTCATAATTTTTAATTATTCCCTTTCCGTTTGCTTCCTTTCCAGTTGCTGCCAGCCTCTTACAGGCACTGGTCATTCAGGGAACACGTGTTTATTGAACACACTCCTGCCGAGGAGGCTCTGTTTTAGTGGGGCAGATAAATAAGAGTCCTGCTCTCCTAAAGTACTTGTGATTTCGGCCAGCTTTTCCACCTGTGATCCTTCTCGTGTGGTGAAAACTATAACGTCCTCTCCTCCTCAGATGTGTTCAGAGGTTCCTAGTTGCTGTCTCAAAAATCTACTTTGATGACCATCTTTTTTCACCACATTATAGCCAGAGTGATTTTTTTAAAAATTCCAATTGCCTCCTTTTAATGATTTTTCATTATCCTCGGAATGAAGTAAAAATAAATCTTAACCATAATCTGCAAGACCCAGATAATCTGGAACCTCTTCAGACTCATCCTGAGCCCATATTCTCCTCTTCTCAGCTTGCTTCAATTCAGTGATGCGGATGTATTTAAAGAATTATTTTCTGTCACCAGCCCATACAGGCATACAAGTAACTGAAGCTAAATTTCAAAGAAAGATACTCGCCCTCACCTTACCTGAGACACTGATGTTTTCTGTTCTGTTCCATTTCGTTATTATATTTTAATTAAAACTACATTTTTAAGGGCTCCTGGGTGGCTCAGTCAGTTAAGCTTCCAACTTTGGCTTGGGTCATGATCTCACGGTTCGTGGGTTCGAGGCCCCCATTGGGCTGTGTGCTGACAGCTCGGAGCCTGGAGCCTGCATCAGATTCTGTGTCTCCTCTCTCTGCCTCTCCCCACTCATGCTCTGTCTCTCTCTCTCAAAAAGAAAATGTCTGTTTTTTTGAGAGAGAAAGAGAGTGAACGGGGGAGGGGCAGAGAAAAAGAGAGAGGGAGACACAGAATCCAAATAGGCTCCAAGCTCTGGGCTTGAACTCAGTGGACCATGAGATCATGACCTGAGCCAAGTCTGACGCTTAGCGGACTGAGCCACCCAGGCGCCGCTTCATTTTGTTTTTTAAAATGCTGGTTGTGATCTACTAAATTGATGTTATACTTCGATGGGTCCTAATCTTAGTTTGAAAAACACTCCTGTAGCAATTTTGGTATTTTCTTAGTTCCTCAGGTGGGCGTGGCCAAACCTCTTCTCTCTTGGATCAGTTCCCTCCTGTTGGAATTCCCCAACCACCTTGGGTGCCCAGCTAGTGTCTACTTTGAGGACTCAAATGTTTACCTATCCAGAGAGGTCTTTTTAGATCTGCAAGTGTAGAGGACAGAAACGTCCTCAGAGTACCCTGTGACACAGCGCCTAGCACAGTTGTGATCAGTTCATTAAGTGTTTTGTTGACTTATGTTCTGATCCCAGCAATAGAATGGAAGCCCCTTGAAGGCAAAGACCATTTCGTACTGTTTTTTCAGTGGACACAGTGGAGCTCAGTACATATTTTGTGAGTGAATGAATGATTGGTTCATTCTCTCACTGGAAACTTCCTGAAGCCAGGATCTGAGTCTTATTTACCACTCTGTCCTCAGTCCCTGTGACAAGTCCTGGCACATGAAAAGGGCTTTCATAAATCCTTGTTGAATGACTGAGGAAAGGAGTTGTTAGTAATGAACTAGAAACACGCACTCAGTCTTTAGAAAGGCTTAGATAAGTGAATGAAAGGAGGCAGGCTGACATCTGTCTAGTGGAGTGCTGGTTGGAAGGCCTAACTACCCCTATGCCATCTAGTGACTTGGTCTCTTTAGGTGAATCATTTTAGCGAAGTTACTCTCGAAGCCTCAGTTCCCACATCTGGAAAAGGGGTATAATATATTTACCCCACAGAGTTGTCAGATAAAGCATGTAAAAGTATTTAGCACCGTATCTCGCACTTGGGAAGCACTCGGTGAATGTTACCCCCTAAGTCCACATTAGGACATGCTGGAGAAGTTAAAAGAGTATTCCTGACCTGCTGGAGTCAACTTGGCTTTTCTTGAACACATCTTAAAGAGTCGCTGGCAGATAAGGTTGAGGCTAGGTTGAGGCAAAAATTGGTTATGTCTGGGGTGGCTTTTGTTTTTCATAAAGTAAATTTCTCTGCCACAGAGAACTTTCTCTTTTACTTTTCTAAGTAAGAAGATACCACTTTGATGTATTTCTCTGGTAATGTTTTCAAATTTAGTTATGAAACACTTCATTGTGTCTTCAGTTACCGAGAAATTTTAAGTATTTTAATTGTCTAAAAATACATACTTTCACTGTACGTCTTTTGTATATTTATGGAATGACAGTAAAACCAAACGGGGTCATTGATTTATTTGGAAGACAGGGAGCATAATAAATATTTTCTTAATTTGATGTTTGCACAATTTGCCAAGAGTGTCTATTTAAATACAAAAAAATGTTTATTTTTGAAAGAGAGAGAGCAAGTGCTCTGGGGTGAGGAGGGGCAGGGGGAGAGAGGGAGAGAGAATCCCAAGCAGGCTCAGTGCTATCAGCGAGGGAGCCTGACACCTGGCTTGAGCTCCTAAGCCACAAGATTGTGACCAGAGCCGAAATCAGGAGTCGGACACTTAAGCAACTGAGCCACCCAGTTGCCCCCTAGAATACCCTTTTAATTCAGTTGATTAAGTGTTTAAGATTTGTCCTTTGTTGGTGAAACCTTGTGGCCTGTTCTGCCAGCCCTCTGTACTTCACACCTGGGATACACATACACCTGTGCTCATGGAAATCGTTTTGAAATCAATGATAAACTAAGAAAGAGGGCATAGGCTTTTTTTCCTACTCAGTGTTGATGACTGATTTCAAGTTCTACTTCCTTAGTAAGTTCTCTATTCTCACAGTGATTAGCTGGCATAATACCTTGTACATAATGTGTTTAGTTGAATTTATAGGTGTTCTTATGATGACAGTAGTAACATTTATTGAGTGAAGTTAATTTGCCAGTCTCTTAATATTTGCAAAAAATCTGTTAAGTGGGCACTGATATTCCCATTTTGCAGGTGAGGAAATAGAGAATCATGAAGGCCAACTAAGGTCACACAGGTATGAGGACGCTGGGGTGCTGTCGCTGGAACCCGACCATAACGCTACGGCTTTTTTAAGTGGAAACAGCCCAGACTTTTAAACTTTTTAAACCTGACCTTGGCTTCTCTTAGGGTGATTATGTCTGTGTGAAGGTGAGGGAGAAGTGATAAAGGTACCTCTGTAGGATGAACGGGGTCTCCCATTGTTACATGTTGAGATATTCTCTCCTAACTCTCCTACACAATTTTTGAAGTAGCAGATTGTCAAGATTTTAGATAGCAAGTTTGAGCCCCTGAGTTTTTTTTTTTCTTTCTTTTTTCTTTTTCTGAGAGAGAGAGAGCGCATGAGCAGGGGAGGGTCAGAGAGAGAGGGAGACACAGAATCTGAAACAGGCTCCAGGCTCTGAGCTGTCAACACAGAGCCTGACGTGGGGCTCGAACCCACCAACTGTGAGATCGTGACCTGAGCCGAAGTCGGATGTTTAACCGACTGAGCCACCCAGGCGCCCCAAGCCCCTGAATTTTGATAAGAACAGTTGAAAGTTGTGAACTTTGTTCACATCACTTGTTATTATCAGCTGTTCTTTTTCAGCTTTCAGAAACCCTGAAGAGAATTTCTGGTGATGAACGCAGTCTGGATCGAGGGTACTTTTGCTTTGCATTTTACTCTTGCCGGGTTACCTTTGAGCCGTCTCCTCTTCTCACCCCCACTGCCAGTTCTTACTGCTGTTTTGTGGCAAGATAACTGACTGCACCCTCCTCGCCCCCTCACCCCAACTCCATGAATAGGGTAGTATAGCTATAGAGAGGTAGTGAAGAGCACTTTTCTATTTCTGGGTATGTTATCTTCCTTTATGTTATTAGTAGTTGGGGAAGAACAACTGTGTTTAGAAATGTGAACTGTCCATGAGTCACTCAAGAAGAAAATGATCCACATTCATAAGATTTCCCTATGGCCATTTGAAATTATGTGGGCTTTTTTTTTTTTTTTTGAGAGAGAGACCGTGTGAGCAAGAGAGGGGCAGAGAGAGAGGGAAACACAGAACTCGAAGCAGGCTCCAGGCTCTGCAGACTCTGAGCTGTCAGCACAGAGCCCGTTGTGGGGCTCAAACTCACAAACCATGAGATCGTGACTTGAGCCAAAGTCGGACACTTAATCAACTGAGCCACCCAGGCGCCCCCAAAATATGCTAGGTTTCAATAAAACTTCTGAAAGCAGAATATGTGTGATACTGTTTATGGTTACTTGGGATCTGAAATCCTAATCGCTGTGGATTATGCTTTTTTTTTTGAAGGCCAGTATTGTATTTTAGTAGAGTAGAAAATATGCTACTTTTTTAAAAAATGTTTATTTGGGAAAGAGAAGGAGGCACAGAATCCAAAGCGGGCTTTGCACTACCAGCACAGAGCCTGATGTGGGGTTCGAACTCAAGAGCCATGAGATTGTGACCAGAGCTGAATTCGGACACTTAAGTGACCAAGTCCCCCGGGTGCACCCCCCTATTGTATTTAAGGCTACTTTTATATGTGACTGATTTTTAAAGAGAACAGGAAAATATTTGAGTTTGGTGGGCTAAAAATAGTTCCTTTCGTATTCTATGGGGGCATATTGCATATGTTAAATGAACGAAGGGAACCTTGAACTTTTATTTTTCTTAAAGAGATACTGGCTCTAATAGACTTGACTTTGTGTTTTTTGTAACAAGCAACCCTTCGGTGGGGCTCAACTTTGGAACTCTTGGAAGCACCGCCGCTCCTGCAGCCACATCTGCTTCCTCGGGCGGATTTGGAACCGGGCTCTTTGGACCGAAATCTACCACTGGCTTCACTCTGGGAGGAACAAATGCAGGTGAGCAGGGTCATCACGTTTGCAGGGAGTAGGTGTGGGCTGTTCGTTTTCAAGTTCTGTTCTCTGTCTCTTCCCTTTATGAGGATTGTCCTTGGTGACGGAGCTAAAAAATGGTAAATACTAAGATGAAAAAATATATTGGATGTGGAATTAAGGACCAGTGATAGGCCCAGCTTGGTTATAACCTATTTTTGTATAAAGAAGGAAAACCTACACATTTAAAGAATTACATAAGATCTCTCTTAAGAAAAAAAATTTTTTAGTGTATTTGACACAAAGATGGTATAGCTCTTTAAATATAATGAATTAAAGTAACTTAATTTTTATATTAGATTATATAATGCAGCATTTTACCTTAGTCAAGATAAGTTTACCCATTTGGACTGAACTAATTGAGCAGATGTGAGAGAGTTCGCATCTATTGTATTATAATGTTATAATTTACCTTCCTAAGACATGTCTTAAGTTTTTGTATTATTAAAACAATTGTTTCACTGGGAAAAGGGTGAGAGTTCAAGGTTTCTGGTAGACATTTCAATAATAAGTTGTTTTTAGTACTCATGGGTATTTATCAAGTTAAAAATATATTTCACTGGTACTGCCATTTAAAAAGTTTACTTCCTTATTGACTTTTTATTCTCTACTCTCAGGGCCTCTTGGTCTCTGTTACCGCCTTTTGCATTGACCTTCCAGCCTTGATTGCACCTTTTCACGGCCACACATAGACAATGTAAGAACTGCAGGAGTAAATGTGAGACCAGCCAGTGAGCGCCCTGAGATAGCTCTGTGTTTTGCTTGGAGTAGCTTTTTCTTCTCCTTGCCTAAGTTTGTTACAAGCATTAGTTGTTTGCATTTTATAAATTTTATTCCCTAATTAATCAAAGTCACATACAGCTTATGATATGAAAACCAGTGGTGTAGGAAGAACATTTGTGTTAGGGGTTATGGCGGGAGATACTGGCCGTCTGAGTATTGTAACCACGCCCTGAAGATGGTTAAGTCTGCCCTTGTGATAACCCCCAAATGCCATCTTCCACTGACGAATTAAATTTTATTTCTCTTTTTGTCCCCAGGAATAGCAACAACTATAACTACAGGATTAACTCTGGGTAAGAATTTTTGAGGAAAGTTCCCAGATCTGTGGTTTTCTACTCTTCTCAGTATCTCACAGAGCTGGGGTATAGAAGGAAGCATGTAAGGAATCATGGACACCGACTCCTCACAGAACCTTTCAGTATTGGGAGTTTTTTAAACAGTCAGTGACTTTAATTCAGAATAAAAGCCTTAAACACAGAAATGATTTTTCTGTGGAAATTCCACATTGCAGTTTGCAGTTATTTGAGTTCTTGTAGTGAAAAAAGCACCACACTGTAGGTCAGAAGTCTTGGGATTAAACCCTGCTTGCACCTCCAAGTCCTTGTGAGGCCTTAGGTAGTCATGTAGTGTCTGGCAGCTTTTAGTTATCTATAAAGTGAAGGTTTTGGACCAAAAAGGTTTTGGCTTCCCTTCTGGCTCCAAAACATGCTAGTTCTGTGTAGTGGTACGCCAGCTGGGCCCTGAGTTACTAAGACGGCGGTTCATAATGTCAGGAAGTGAACGCGTGCAAGGACAGTGAGCAACCTCAATTAAAATTCAAGTTATTAAAGTTAAAGAAAACGTTGAAATAAAGATCGGTGGACTTTCTTCATTTGGATGCTACTCACCTGATATCAGCAGAAAGCATAACACATCTGTTTACTACCAGAAGTTTGGACAGGATTGGCCTCAAGGGCAAGCAGTTGGGTTCTTTTACTTTCTGTGACGGTGGGACCCATACAGGATTTCACAGTGCTGTACTCTGGCAGGAACCTCTGGTTGTGGTAAGGACAATCCAGAAGCTTAGCTTCTGGCTTCTTTGTGCTCTCAGAGGAAGCCAGAATGCAGGTGGTTATACGTTTCTTCATTCAATATTTTTGAGCAGCTTCTGCTTCCTAGCTGTGTGTCCTTAGGTATACATGATGCTTTGAGCATCTAGTATTAGCTGTCGGTGTGGTGATGGTACTGGTGGTGAGGATGTCCTGACGGTGTCGACTACAGAGGGCCTGAGCAAAGCATTCCCTGTATTACGAGGGGAAGGTGACAGGCAGGTGTAATAATATGGTCTTGTGTGATCTGATAAATGCTTTAACAGGTATGAAAGGCACAAAGGAAGGAAGAGGAAGAAAAGAGTAGAAGTTTATTTGGATGGCAGGAAACATTCCTGTTGGAGGAACGGAAAGTGCAAAGGCCCAGTTTTAAAGGGATCCAGGGAAATAAGAAAAATACTTGGTTCTTAGAGTGTAGGATTCCGAGGTGGGAATGGTACAGAGAAGGGGCTGCACGAGCAGGTTGGGACAAGACAGGAGAGGTGGCTGTGCGCCAGCCATCTAGGCTCTGGTGTGGGGATGGCAGAGAGCTCCTGGGAGCCTTCGGTCAGGGAGAGTCAGCAGGGTATTATTTCTTGTTGCTATTACCTCTTGTTTTTAAAGTAACTAAATAATTCAAAGAATAGAGGTTAGAAGGCCTGATAGCACAGAGACAAATTAAGAGGTTGTGATAATAGTTCTTGAGAGGCAGATGGTTGGAGCTAAGGTTTCTGAGGATGCTTATGGTCCAGGGATGTTTCCGGAGTAGGGTTCGTCGCGGCCTCAGGGACGGTCGTGGTTTCTGGCACGGGCAACTGAGTGGACCCTGGCAGGGGGTTAGGGGTGGTTTTGTCTAGGGAGGTGCAGAGGTGCAGAGGGACATCCAGGTAGAGTTGGGCAGGGGTGACTCTGGGAGGTGTAATTTTAGGCCATGTCTCTGGTTGAAAATCTTCAATTGGGAAGAAAGGAAGCAGGCCGGCGGCCACAGGCAGCACCATTTAGGAGGCAAACAGAGGAAGGACAAGGAGATGGACAGAAGGAGACTGAAAGGAGTAGCGGAAGCAGAGACACAGGAGAGGAAGCGGGAGAGACAGAGACACAGGAGAGGAAGCGGGAGAGAAGCGTGGTTTATCAGCCTCGGTTGGGAGCGGTATTTTTCTCCTGAGTATAAAGGAAGGGTAAATGCTATTTTAGGTAAATTCAGGGGTGGCACTGAAATTGGATTTCAACGTTATCACATTGATTGGACTTTTCTTTTGCTTTTCTTAAATCACAGGACCATCATTTAAGTATTTGTCCTGATTTAGTCCCAGGTTTTATATTTTACTTCTTATGCAACTACAAGTACATGTATCCTTGTTCTATCTGCAAGGGTAGAGAGACTCTGTCTTGTAGGGGTCCTGATTGAGACTGTATAATGCATACACGGTTATGGTAAAATAGGGTCCGTTTGTTTGTTTGTTTGACACAGGAACGCCAGCCACGACATCTGCGTCTACAACGGGTTTCAGTTTGGGATTCAGTAAACCTGCCGCCTCTGCCACACCATTTGCTCTCCCTGTCGCGTCTACCTCAGCGAGTGGTCTTACTCTTTCGTCTGCTCTCACATCCACTCCTGCAGGTGAGGCAGAAGAGAAGAAGCCACATCTTATGGTGGAGTTTTATTTTGTTTTGTGGTTAGTGAACGTAGGTGTCCACCTTTATTAAAGATAACTTCAGTTTGGAGAGTTTTTATTTCAGCCATTAAGCAGTTTCGACCTAGTAAATTACTGATTTGTGAAGAAGGTCATCACTGGTCCTAAAAGCAGCAGGGCTGTCTTGGAGGTTAGTCTCGATTTACAGAGCACAGCAGGGACCGGGCGAGAGGCAAAATGTAAAATTATTAATATCCACTTTGTTTTCAAGGAGCATTTTGGTGACAGGCAAGGGTAAATAATTTGCATGAACATTGCCTGGCTTAGGATTCATTCCATTTCAAAGACGAAGTTGATGTCCTGGGTTGAAAAACTCTCTATTGTCTGCAGTCACTTACCTGACACCATTGTAGTATTACCCAAAACTCTTATTTCTGTCATTCGGTTTTTACTCTGAAGGTACTATTTCTCTTTATTCTTAGGGGTGTGTGTGTGTGTGTGTGTGTGTGTGTGTGTGTGTATTTTATCTTTAATGAGTAGTTTTTCCTAAGTGAATTTTATTACGGACATGGAGTGTTTTTGGTTTTGTTTTTTTTAGGAAGTGTTATTTTCTCTGATGTTCTTAGACATGTTTCCTTATGAAACCTTACAATTGCATTTTTGTCTAGCATCTACAGGATTTACCCTAAATAACTTGGGTGGAACAACGGCCACAACTACTACTGCATCAACAAGCCTCTCTTTAGGGGGAGCCTTAGCTGGTCTGGGAGGCTCGCTTTTCCAGAGTTCGAATACAGTAACATCAGGTAATTGATGGTATTTACTTTCCAAAAATAGTAAATATTTATACTTAAATTTACTTTATCTGTATTTTAGCCTTTTGAACAGATCATTTTTTTCCTTTAACCTATGGATTTTTTGTTTAGTATGAATACTGAATTAAAAAATGTTTTTCATACATAATTAGACATTGTAGCCATGTAGAAATAAATTTTTCTGCTCCTCAGTATTTTTATTTATTTTTTATTTAGCGCACATGTGCGGGGGAGGGGCAGGAAGGGAGAGAAAATCCCACTCCACACCCAGCACAGAGCCTGACGTGGGGATTAATCTTATGACTGCAAGATCATGACCTGAGCTGATATCAAGAGTAGAACACTTAACCATTTGAGCCACCCAGGGGCCCCTCAGTATTGACTGACTAGATAAGGAAGCAAAGAGGGGCCTGTTTAAGGAGGAGTAAACTATTCTAGAGAAACTTGTCTTTTTCATAAAAGGCAGTTGCTTAGTCTGAATCATTTAGTATCTAAATTCATTGTAAGACAACTTGACCTTTTAAGCTTTGGTTGTAAGAATCGCTTTCCATTAAATAGATCAGGAAATGGTATTAGAATGTTTTGAAAGCAAAGTTTTATTTTTTATTATTATTTTTTAAATATTTTTATTTATTTCTAGGAGAGAGAGAGAGAGACAGCGTGAGCAGGGAAGGGTCAGAAAGAGAGGGAGATACAGACTCTGAAATAGGCTCCAGGCTCTGAGCTGGCAGTCAGCACAGAGCCCGACGTGGGGCTCGAACCCACGAACCGCGAGATCATGACCTAAGCTAAAGTCGGACGCTTAACCGACTAAGCCACCCAGGCGCCCCTGAAAGCAAAGTTTTAAAACAACATTAAATTTATTCTAGTCAGGCAAAATATTAAAGTATCAATTCACTTGGCAGAGAAGACTTAATGTTTTCTATCTTGGATTGATTTTTCATTTCATGCTTATTTTGGAATTAGCCTCGTATTAAGGATTCTGCAGATGTTTTGAATATTAGGGGTTTATAATAGAGGAAACATGATACTATATATAATGTAATACAGTAATAGAATGCAGGAAAGCCAGTGAGGCTAAGTGGAAGTGAGAAAAGCTTTCCTCTGATTTGAAGACATTGTATAATTATCTCACATAGCACTTAGAATCAAGAATTTCTGTTTGGAGTGCCTGGATGGCTCAGTCAGTTAAGTGTCCAACTCTTGATATTAGTTCAGGTCTTGATCTTGCAGTTGAGGGATAAAGCCCCACATCCGGCTCTGTGCCGAGCATGGAACTTGTTTGGGATTCTTTCTCCCCCCTCTCTCTACCCCTCCCCTGCTTGTGTTCTCTTTCTCTCCTGCCCCCCCATGCCCCCCCCCCAGGAAAGAGTTTCTGTTTGCTGGGGCACCTGGGTGGCTCAGTCGGTTGAGTATCCAACTTTACCTCAGGTCATGATCTCATGGTTGTGAGTTCAAGCCCTGTGTCGGGCTCTGTGCTGACAGCCTGGAGCCTGCTTCGGATTCTGTGCCTCCTTTCTCTGCCCGTCCCCCACTCATGCTCTGTGTCTCTCTCATTCATGCTCTGTGTCTCTCTCTCAAAAATAAATCAACATTAGAAAAATTAATAAAAAATGTTTCTGCTTCCTAACCTAATTTATGAGCTAGGGAAAGTTGATAACATGTTGAAATCACAGAATTTCCAATAATACATACATTCATTTATAATGGCTATTTAATTTTCAGAAGTTTTGCTGAACACCTAATATGTGTCTAATAATTGGTATGTGGGAGAGTTTTCTGTTAAAGTTATGGTTCTTTTGTGTTCTCTATTCAAATACTATAATTTAATGAAGAAACTCTGGGTCAATGGAAAAGGGAAAAAGGAGCTTGTCAGGATAACCTGTAGAAATTTGTAGTGTTCAGGTTAGCTTTGATCTTTCAAATACTTATCTTTGTCACTGTTGTCGAACCTGGTAGGTATTCAGAGTGTCTTCTAGTAACCACAGTCACTGGATGACTAACATACATTTCCTTGCAGGGTAAATATTTCAACATCTTTCCCAAAGATTCCTAGGAGAGCAAAACACAAAGATAGTAGAAAGGGGAGGTCGAGCATTATTTTTGTGTCTGCTAATGAATTTTTAGGTCTGTTCTAATTTTTCTTAAGCTCTAGACACACATTAGTGCTTAATTTGTGGTTATGCTAACCTAAAGGTGCCATTGATTTTAAAAAATTAACGTCTATTTAGCTGTGGTTTTTTTTCCACACATTGCCAGTATTTGAATCCAGCTTTCAGTCATCCTGTGCTCATATCCAGTACATCCTACTGTTTCCTCTGTTTTTAAAATACATAGCATATTGTTCAAAAAGAACCACAGTTGTATCAGCTGCGAATGCAAGGATTTCTAAGATTTACCAATGCAGGGTCTTTAAAATTTTGCTACTTGATTCACAAGCATACATTAATGATTTAAGATTAAGTATAGTCTCTTTAGTTCCTTTTGTCAGTGAGGTAGGATTTAAATAAATGAATCCTACTTTTTTTTTTTTTAAGTTTTATGAAAAGAACTTAGGAGTATGAAATCTTGATGATGTTTGAACTATAAGGCTTCCAACTATCAGTTCTTTAAGTTTCATCAATAGTAAAACTCTTTGCTTTAAATTAATACTGAAACCTTACAAATCATTACTATTTTATTTATCCATCCTTCCCTAGCTTTATGGAGGTGTAGCTGAGAAATAAAATTGTAAGATATTTAAAGCGTAGAGCGTGATGCTTTGATATATACATATACGTTGTAAAAGGATTCTGCTATGAAGTTAATTCACACATCTGATTTTAAAAGTATACAATTCTAAAGCCTGATTGGAAGACATGAAGTGTTCACCTGAAAATAACAAGCTAAAACTGCTTTTGTAGAGAGGGTTTAAAAAACAACAAATAAAATGGATTGTTCACCTGTATCGAATTAACATACACCCTCTGATCCTTCTGGTAAAGAAAAATTGATACAGGTCCATAAATACACAGGGCAGAGTGATGTGGTGGTCAGCGGGTGGAGTAGGAGAATGGGCAAAATGGGCAAAGGGGAGTGGCAGGTCCAGGCTTCCAGTTGTGGACTGAGTAGATCACAGGGATGAAGGGGACAGCCTAGGGGATATAGTCGGTGCTATTGTAATAAGGTTCTATGGTGACAGAGGAGTAGCTACATGTGCCGTGAACATAGCATAGCATGTAGGCTCGTCGGATTGCTGTTGTACACCTGACGCGAGTGTGACGTTATGTGTCAGCTACACTTAAAAAAAATTACCTAGAAAGTAAAGAAATTAAAATGACATCATCTGGGGCGCCTGGGTGGCTTAGTCAGTTAAGCGTCCGACTTTCACTTAGGTCGTGATCTCGCGGTTCGTGGGTTCGAGCCCCACGTCGGGCTCTGTGCTGACTGCCAGCTCAGAGCCTGGAGCCTGTTTCAGTCTGTGACTCCCTCTCTCTCTGACCCTCCCCTGCTCACGCTGTCTCTCTCTCTCTCTCCTAGAAATAAATAAAACATTTAAAAAAATAAATAAATAGGGGCGCCTAGGTGGCTTAGTCGGTTAAGCGTCCGACTTTCGCTCAGGTCATGATCTCACAGTTCGTGGGTTCGAGCCCTGTGTCGGGCTCTGTGCTGACTGCCAGCTCAGAGCCTGGAGCCTGTTTCAGTCTGTGACTCCCTCTCTCTCTGACCCTCCCCTGCTCACGCTGTCTCTCTCTCTCTCTCTCCTAGAAATAAATAAAAATATTTAAAAAAATAAATAAAATGATATCATCTGAACTACGTGTACCATTGAATCCCAGCAAGACTCTCAGTCTTTGTCCAGAGCATACTCTGGACTTGTTTCTTGTTCTTTGCTTAAATCAGGTATGAAGAAAACCAGGATCCGACTTAAAAGCATTTTAGGGCTTTGGTCATTAAGGTGAAATTATGAAGGCTTTCAGTGAACTTGATATGTAATATTTGGCTTATTTTTAGGACTTGGACAGAATGCCTTGGGCTTGACTTTGGGAACCACGGCAGCTACTTCAACTGCTGGCAACGAAGGCCTTGGAGGTATAGACTTTAGTAGCTCATCAGATAAGAAGAGTAAGTAACGTCCTATTTTATGTCCTTATAGTAACTTAAATTCCTGGGTCTGGAGGATTAAGTACATATTAAGTAGTAAAGTTTTGACTTTTAAATTTGTTTGTATTTTATTTCCCAAATTGTTCATGTAGTGTGTGTTTGAGTTTATTTTTATAGAAAACTGAGATTTGTATGTGCAGATG
The DNA here is from genome assembly GCF_003009895.1 of Hyaena hyaena. Classification (NCBI taxonomy): domain Eukaryota; kingdom Metazoa; phylum Chordata; class Mammalia; order Carnivora; family Hyaenidae; genus Hyaena; species Hyaena hyaena. Next base: position 4,761,119 of record NW_024080643.1, on the reverse strand, counting down.
TCTTAGGTAGCCATCTTCACGCGTAGGTTGATACATATTCTTAAGTTGGGATCACGAACGCATAGTTGACACCTGAATAACACGCTTTGAACTGTGCGGGTCTGAACTTATCGTGGGTTTTTTCCAATAAGTAGCCGTACTGTAAATGTGTTTTCTCTTGCTTATCATTTTCTTAATAGCATTTTCTTTTCTCTAGCTTCTCTTACGGTAAGAATGCAGTATATAATACACGTAACATAAAAAGCGTGTGTTAATTGTTTACACTATTGGTAAAGCTTTGGGTGAAAAGTAGGTTATTAGTCGTTAAGTTTTGGGGGAGCCAAAAGTTATATGTGTATTTTCAACTGCCTGTGAAGTTGGCACCCATTCACCCCTGTGTTGTTCAAAGCTCAGCTGTATTGCTTTATAACCTATTCTTCCTCATGTGTTCTGTCAGAAGCATTGGTCAATTCAGTAATTCTTTAGAAATATTTTAATGCAACTTAATATCAGTTTTGTGAATGGATGTATCATTAGTCAGCCATCATTCTATTATTAACAACTTGTTTTTAGGTCTTCTGGGAAGTATCACTGTATTGGCTATCCTTACAGGGAAAGGCAGCATACTATTGTAATTTAAAGATGTACACTCGAGCTGAAATCGCCTGGGTTCCGAGCTGCTCAGCTATTCACAAGCTCTGTGACCTTACTCAAGTTATTTGTCCCTCTGGGCTTTAGTTTCTTTATCTGTAAAGTGGGGCCAAAATAACAGTACCTACTTTGTCATGTTGGTTTGAGGACATTACTTTCATAAAACTTCAGCAGAACCAGGCGCTTAGTGAATGCTGTCTAGGTGTTTGCTGTTATAAATTTTCAGTTAATTTTTTAGGACAAATACCTAGAAGCTGAATCATTAGAGAGAGAGACAGTTTTAGAAACTCTTAGTATATGTTGTGAAATTACTTTCTAGAAAGGTTTTACCAATTTATTTCCCACCAGCCAGTATGAAAATGCCCTTCCCGCTCTGCTTCTGCCAGGCTGAATATTCTTTTTAGAAATTGTCAATCCACATTCATTTTCAAAAGTGTTTTAGTGTTGTTGGTCCCACGTGTGTGATTTTTTTGTTTTGTTTTGCAATGTCTCTTCTGCCTCTGATGCAAACACGCTCCACTAGGGTATATACATGCATATTGCATTAAAAGCCCCAGAAGGATCTGAAGTGCGGTAACGGATGAAGGTGTAATTTACACTGTGTCCATATGTGAGAACTTTTTGTTTTGGACATGGTTTTTATTGTAAAGAGATACCATGGTGAAGTACTATCCTAAAAGTTGGCAAAATCTTTTTTTTTTTTAAGTTTATTTTTATTTTGAGAGTGAGAGAGCACACATGCGCAGAGCTGAGGTAGGGCAGAGAGACAGGGAGAGAGAGAATCCCAAGCAGGCTTGCACTCCATCTGCCACACAGTAAGGTCATGACCTGAGCTGAATGTTTAACCAATTGAGCCACCCAGGGGCCCCAGGCAAAATCCTTTTAAATTTAGGAAATTTAGGATTATTTTTCTTTGATTGAAAATTGACTAATTTATAAACGTAGGGGTCTATCTCTTGTTTTTACTTAGTTTTCTTTGTAGCAACTTAGCAACTTTCTAAGATATGTAGAAAAAACCCTAGGTATTTTAGCAGCTTATTTTTTTACTCAGCCAGAGCAGCTGGGTCCCCTCCAACTACTTTTATTCGTGAAACTGCTTCCCTCTTTATTGTACTTGCTGTCAGGCTCCATATGAAAGAGCTGAGTGAGGCAAAGGGGTAAGAGGAATGCAGGGAGTTAATCTCCCCTCTTTTCCCCTGCCCTCCCCCCTGCATCTTACTCTCATACCTGAGTGAGAATTGAACAGAAGGAAGCGCATGGGACTTCATGTACCCCGTCTAGTTCCCTTTACTCTGCTGTTCTGTGTCGGGGGATTCTGTTTTCACCTGAAGGATTTCTCTGCCTTTCTGTTAGCGGTATCAGTTCGCCTGGACCTGCGTTACTGGGTTGAATCGGGTGAAGAGTGCTAGGAAGCAAAGTTCTGTGAGGAGGGGCAGCCTGGAGCTAGACCGCCAGGTGAGGATGAGCTGAGCCCTCTTGAAGAACCGCTGCAAGACCAGCGTAGCTACACGACAGCAAGATTGGATTCCGGAGGTCACGAAGGGCCTTGTGTGCCACGTTAGTTCAGGAGTTTAGTATTACACGGAGGACAGTTGAGACCTACCGGGGCTTTGTTGTGGATCGTGTGACATGAGAGCTGTATTTGAGGAAGAGTGTGAAGCCGGCCCTGTGGGGGAGGAAGTGCAGGCGGGCGAGGACCTGCGCGGATCTAGTAGGAGGCTGTTCCAGCAAAGGGAGACCGAGTCAGGGACCCTCGTGGGCTGAAACAGACCTGGGTTTTATAGATACGGGCTTGTCTGTATACAGATTCTGTCTCTGTAAGAAAAGTGGAATGTCAAAGAGCAAAATAGTGCATTCATCAATAAAAAAGTTGAACTATTTGGGGGAAAAATTAAATCCCTGCTTTCTATTACTGTGTCTCGCCAAGTTGGAGACCCCCATCTGGAGGACGTGGGCACCAGCTTCAGAGAGGTTCCACCATGAAGGAGAAGAATCTTAGAATCTGTAAAATACAAAATATGGAAATATAAATTATAGTTGGATTAAAGAGGCGAACAAAAGAAACCCCATGGACGAAGGCAGAAAGTAAATAACAAATTGGGATTAAAATGCCTGATTTCTAGATGCTTGTATTTTCACATTTTAACCTCTGAAATTGAGATGCATCTTAAAATTAGGATCTAATTTTAGAAATACATGAAATATATGGGACAAAGAATTAAATATTTAATGTTGAAATAGCTCTTAGAAGCGGTAAGAAAAATACCTCAGAGATACACAAATAGCCTGAATAGGCTGTTTACAAAAGGAGAAATATGCTTCTCTAACATTTGAAGTATTTTACTTAGACCTGTCAGAAATATGAATTTGGTTTACAATTAAGTGGCCTTTTCCACTTAAATACGGGCATCGATCTTTTTTTAAAAGCTGTTCATTGCTGAGAGTCTGATGGAAAAGGTACTTTTTTTTAAGTTTATTTTTCATTTATTTTGAAAGAGTGAGCGTGAGCAGTCTAGGGGCAGAGGGGAGGAGAGACTGAGAGAGACTCTTAACTGACTGAGCCACCCAGGCAATTTGGAAAAGTACTCTTATTCATAACAGTTGGGAGGATAAATTGGAACAGTTGTGTTAAAGGGTCAGTTCGATAATACGTCAAAGGCCTTCCTTGGAATAATCTTTGACCTATAAATTCCTCTTTTTTGAATACAAATAAAGTAGTGAACAAGTATTTGTAGATAAATACATTGACTGTAGCAGCATTGTTTATATAGTGAGATCTCATGTCAACAAGAGGGTTGGGCACAAAGGTTCTGTTACAACGACATCATCATATTTTATGGTCATTTACAGTCATGTTAAGTGATGTGGAAAATGCTCATAACATGTTGAGAAAAGGTGTTGAAATATCACTTCTAGCAATCCTGACTGCTTTTAAAAATGTGTGTGTAAGTGCAGAAAAAGACTGGGAGGGGACCCTTGAAGTTCTCCGGTGGGATTAAGTGTTGTGTGTGCCTGTATGTTTTTAAATAAGCTGTCTTACTTTATAGTGAGAAATCTTGGAAAAGTGGAAAATAAGTCACTGCATTTTGCTGAAGGAGTATTTTTACTTTTCTACTTCTATAGATATATGCTAGTAATGATAACTAGGAAGTAGGGGTCATTAGTGAGAAACTTGTTGCTATATCTGTATACATTGAAGACTTCATTTTTAAAAAGTTTGCTGCTTTCATAAAATATCTAGAGACGTTCAGGTAATCTGACATATTTTCATATTCTAACCTAAAAAAGTGTCAAGTAAAACTTTCAGGAGTTAAACTGCTAGGCAGGAATATTTTTTTGGAAGACCATTGGAAGAGGAAGATTCTTGCCCTTGAATGAGATAGATACAGTCAGCTGCATTACTGTCTGTTTATGTGTACACACACATCTCCGTAACATGCCGTAACATGCCGCGCTGCGATTCTAGTTTGTGATAAGTCATGACCTCACGATTCTAGTTTGTGATAAGTCATGACCTCACGTGCTATTTAAGAGGCAGTCTAAGAAATGCTGAACAGTTTCTGTTGATACCTTAGTTTGCATTAAATTAAAACTTCTATTTGGAATGCATTGTTGAATGACCGGTTTTTACATGAAGCTTCTTGAATTTTCTAGGTGATAAAACAGGAACAAGACCAGAGTAAGTTCACAATTTAACTTTTAAAATATTTTAATTGAGTTTTATTGAGTAAATCGTAGACAGATAGTATGGTTGGAAGTAAATGAAACCATATAGGCTTCTTTTTCTTTGAAAAATTCTTTAATCTGCTTTTGTCAAAAATAAAATAATAAACCTATGCTCTGGAAAGATGATGGGATGGTCAAATCTTCAATTTTTAATCATTTGGAAAATTTATAACTGATTCTTTCTGGAACACTTTATGCCCAATTTGATATATAACACCCCTTTTCTGTGAGTTACTCTACCAGTACCGTTTATTTTCTGATGACAAGGAGGGAATAGAGCCTCCACACACATCATATGTTTCAAGAGCATGGTTTTTACTACCACTTGTTTTTTTCTCACCTAATTTGTACATTAAATGAAACATTTATAAATGAATGATCAAGTTCATGCCTTTAAAACATCTTGTGTATATTTTAGTCCTGTTACATAAATGAGGAAGCTGCAAGAGACTGAGGTTGGCCTAGGGTTATAGCAAGGAATTAGTAGCAAATCTGTGGTGAAATTTCCCTGATGATTACATTGCGGCATGCCAGATTTCACTCATTCCTATCCTCCTTAAATATTTGTGATTCCCTTAAGCTATTCCTCAGTCTTACTTTGTTGAACAACAAATTGAAATTCTAAAATAAAGTAAAATACAGTGAGCATCCCATTATGAGAAATTTTGTAGACTCTCTTTAAAGAATCCTTTACTATTTTTGAACCGAATGAAATGACACTCATAGAATTTTTGAGCTGGGGGAACTTAGTTCAATATTTAATCTGTTGGAATTTCTAAATTTTTTTCTTAAACATTTAGTCAAATGCATTTATGTGTACTTAGAATAGGTGCCAGTCTGTTTTAGAAAAGATATCTCCACGTCAGGTGAGTTGTTCAAAGTTGTTTTAAAGGTCAGGAAATTTATAGTTCTTTATAAAGAGCTTTGAGATCATTCATGAAATATATAAATGGGGAATATTTGCTTTATTTTCTTCTCTCTCAACATGTACTCTAGTGGAACTCAGCGCCAGCTGTTTATAACCCCAATGGCTTTAATAAATCTGTGGCATTTCTCTTAGGGATAGTAAAGCACTGAAGGATGAAAACCTACCTCCTGTCATCTGCCAGGATGTTGAAAATCTCCAGTAAGTGTGTCACACATTAGATAAATCGTATTGAAGAATGCTAGAATGTATTTTAGGGGGAAACGTCTCTTCCTCTTAAACGTTTTAACTTGGGTAAAAATGTTAATATTTTTATAAACTAGAGAGAAAGCAGAAAGCAGGAATTAAATTCTTGTTACTGTCATTCTGAAAAAAGCATATGAATTGTAGTTGAAGTTTTAATTTTTCCTTAAAACACTAGAACTCTGACCAACCTATTGTAAATGTACTTTTTTTCTGTAGGAAACCAAAGGTGTATTTTTAAAAAATTTAGTTCTATGTATCTTTTTAGGAAATTTGTGAAGGAACAGAAACAGGTACAGGAAGAAATTAGTAGAATGTCTTCGAAAGCAATGCTTAAAGTACGAGAAGACATCAAAGCTCTGAAGCAGCTTCTGTCCCTGGCTGCCAGTGGATTGCAGAGAGACACTCTCAGTATTGACAAGCTGAAAATAGAAACTGCTCAGGTAAACTAATGTACCGTCATTTTAGTGTGCAGTGTTGTTCTGCCATGTTTTTTCAGATGAAACCGCTCTTTTATAAACTTGAAGACTTACTACATACAGCTCATACACTTGTAAGTTGCTGCGGTAAAATAGTTACTAATTTGTATTGAGTGCTTACTATGTATGAGGTTTTGTTTTCTTTTTGTTGTTTTTTTTTTAGTTTTTATTATTGAGAAAGAGCACAAGGAGGGGAGTTGCAGAGAGAGGGAGAGAGAGAGAATCCCTAGCAGACTCCGCACAGCACAAAGCCCAATGCAGGGCGTGAACCCACGAACTGGGAGATCATGACCTGAGCCAAAGTCAGACCCTTAACCAACTGAGGCTCCCAGGTGCCCCATAGAAGGCAGTATTTTAAGCAATTTATATGAGTCCAGTTTAGTTTTCATGGCAGCTCTATGAGGTAGGCACTCTTACCTTCCTTATGTAAATAAGACAGCGGGCAGAGAGCTTTGTTAATAAATGCAAGAGCTTGGTCTCTCTGACCCTGGTTGGTAATCCAGCTCTAGAGTTGATGCTCCTAACTAGTTGGCTTTTACAGAGTGTCCGCTGGCTAAATTGCTATTATAAAAGCTAGACAGAGAGTGTTTTTTATTTTTTATTTTTTTTAAAATGCTTTATTTCTAGGAGAGAGAGAGAGAGAGAGGGAGAGACAGCATGAGCAGAGGAGGGTCAGGGAGAGAGGGAGTCACAGACTGAAGCAGGCTCCAGGATCTGAGCCGGCAGTCAGCACAGAGCCCGACGCGGGGCTCGAACCCACGAACCGCGAGATCATGACCTAAGCGAAAGTCGGACGCTTAACGGACTAAGCCACCCAGGCGCCCCCAGAGAGTGTTTTTTAAAAGCCTGTCAGTGGTTAAATAAAAACTGTATTATGCTTTGTAAATATTAAATATATATTAATATATATATTTTGTACATATATAAAAATATATATAGTTTTTACTTACTTTGGTGGGGAAGAATGATGGTAAGTGATTTACTTTTGTTTTCTATTTCACAATTACAAAATATACTTGATTTGGTCATGGCTGTCTAGAAATCTTTCCAAAAGTTTTCCCTCATCTTAATGAGCTTTATGTGATAGGCCTTTTTAGTGCTATGCTCTTCATAAATGAAGTGATAATATTAAGTAAAAATTTTAAAGGTGCTTATGTGTCTTTTTTTATTGAAATATGATTGACATGACACTATATTAGTTTCAGGTGTGCAACAAAGCAATTCAATATTTATTTATATTGCAAAAATGACCATAACAAACCTAGTTAACATCTACCACCGTACTTAGTTAAAAATCTTTACCCCTTGAGATGAGAACTTTTTTTTTAAGTTTATTTATTTTTGAGAGAGAGAGCAGGGGAGGGGCAGAGAGAGAGGGAGACCCAGAATCCGAAGCAGTCTCCAGGCTCTGAGCTATCAGCACAGCGTCTGATGCAGCGCTCGAACTCATGAACCATGTGATCATGACCTGAGCCAAGGACACTTAACCAACTGAGCCACCCAGGTTCCCCAAGATGAGAACTTTTAAGATCTACTCTCTTAGCAACTTGCAAGTATATTACCTATAGTGACTGTGCTGTACATTACATTCCCTGGTCTTATTTTAAAATTAGAAATTTGTATGTGCTTATCTTTAAGTCAACTATTGGAGAATACTTTTGTGATATTATTAATGAACGTGTGTTACTAAAGTAGCTGTTTTAAAGTATGATGTATAAAAGGAATTCAAAGCCTTTGTGTCTGCTTTCAGATTTCCAGGTTGCCTACACACTTTGGTTAAATACAAATAAAATATTCTCCCATATTTCTTTTTAACTTATTTCTTCTGTATATAACAGATAGGTATGTATATGTCATCTTTCTAGGAGAAAGAAAATGTTAGTTATGATTTTAGACAGTGGAGAATGATTAGACTTTGATTAAACGTTACATGAAATCACAGATTTCATATGTGAAATGTATGAAATTATATGGAAAGTTTATTAGCACAGTAGTAGAGGAAGCAAACTCAGGAAGAGAAATGAATGCTATAACGAGATCTGTTGCAACTTTAGTACTGGATGATTCCATTCACACATATTCAGACTACTTCTTATGTACTAGACTTGTTAATAGTCCTTCAGAGATAAAAACACAACCCCAAAGGCACGAAAAGACTACTGGGGTGAATGAAATCATGAAAGTTTGGGTAGAGTATAACGGTGGCAGGTGAAGAGTCAAAGAGCTTCCTTAAGGAAAAGTCCTCCGAGCCGGGCCTAGAAAGTTTTATAGGTGATGTCAAAGAAATTTGATATAAGCTTGGTTTATTTCTAATTTACAGGAATTTGTGATCTACCCACACTTCAGTGAATTATCAATTGGAAAAATATTCTGAGTCCCTTAGCGAAGTAGTTATCAATCTTTAACCCCAAACCCTTTTCTTCATGGAAAGCCTTTTTGGGAAATAAAGCAATTCTGAGGTGAGGAGCAGAGTTGTGATTGCAAAGACCAGAGCCTTATGGAAGCAAATTCTTTTAAATACCTCATTTTTAGGGGTATATAACTCAAGAGTTTAAATAAGAAGTGTAGTTAAATTTCTTTTTGGGTAGGGTAGGTGCCAAATGGTTTGTTGCAGTTATATTGCTGAGTCCATGGAGTCAGTGAACATTTTTAAGGATCTTTTATACACAGCACTTCAGCAGAGGCGTTTGGGATCAAAAGACATAGGATATACCAGGGAGAGTAAGTTAAATCAGTTCAGTACTATGTTCTAGGTACAAGGTATGATTGAGGCACAACGGCCTCAAGTGGGCGCTTTTAAAAAATGTTTATTTTGAGAGAGTGTGTGTGTGCATCTTTGCACAAGGAGGGGAGGGGCAGAGAGAGAGAAAGAGCGAATCCCAAGGAGGCCTTGCACTGTCAGCCTAGAGTGGGATGTGGGGCTTGATGTCGTGAATCATGAGATCATGAATGTCAGGAGTTGGACATTTAACAGACCGAGCCATCCAGGTGCCCCTTAAAGCATTTAAATAATAGCAGTCTTTTGCTGTGGATGAATTAACTTCACAGATTTTACAGAAGTCCATAGTTCCTAAAATAGATAAGCAGCTCATTATAAATTTATCATAAAGTTTGTTAAGAGTGTACTTTGTCTTTGGAAAGAGGTTTTGGCAACTTGTCAGACGGATTAAACACGACACGTTCTCAGAGCAGGAGAGTGGCAGTGTTTGAAGTTTCAGTCCAGAGATCATAGGTGTTTTCAACCTGGCTTTTAACTGGTCAATTTTCTCTTCTTTCTTTCTTTTCTTTCTTTCTTTTTTTTTTCTTTCTTTTTAAACCTCTGATCTATTAGGAGTTAAAGAATGCTGAAATAGCTTTAAGAACCCAGAAAACCCCGCCTGGACTCCAACATGAAAACACCGCTCCCGCCGAGTAAGTTGCTGGACTTTCTCATGTTAGGAAAGCAGAACAGTACACCGTCCAGGCTAAGGGTTTGTGGCTCATTATGTAGCAGGCCTGGGTTAACAAGCCCTTGACATGGATTTCTCCTTTTAATTCTCATAATAACCCTAAGAAAGCAGTTCACGATCTTCATTATCAAAGGGTAAGTGATGGCTAAGATGTGAGCTTTTAACCAGTGTTACGCAGTTACACTTTATTTGTAAGTTATGTAGAGGGCCTTTTCCACTGTTAAATTTTGCAGGCAGTATATATTTTTACCAATAAGGACTTTTTAAAGATAATTTTATGATAGTCCCTTCCTTAAACAGGGCATTCTGGAAGTAGTTTAACCCTTTTACTTGTTTGCATAGCTTTATTCACACAGGTAATAACTCATCAGAAAGAGCAATTAGAAACTGTAGAAAAGTTAAAATAAAAAACATCCACCTGCAGTCTCATCACCCAGGATGTGTATCTGTCTAGTTGCCAAGTGATTTCTATCTTGTCTCTTCATATCCTTTCATGTTGCTAGAGCTAATAACTAACATTTGTCAGATGCTCACCATCGGCCACGCAGAGCGCTTAGCACCTGACATACTTTATCTCCTTTTCCACAAAACCTCTACAGCGGTGACCGTCCCATCTTCCAGATGAAGGGCCTGAGGCCTGAAGGGCGGTGGAGGTCTGGCTCCTAGTCTCTCGCTCTTTTTTTTTTTCTTTTAACTTTTGATGGTGATATAATTTCAGACTTAGAGAAAAGTTTCAAGGATAAAACAAAGATTTCCCATATATCTTTTATCGAGATTCCTTACGTGGTAATGTTTTTACTATATTTGTCTTGTTCCCTGCTCTAATATACATGCATATTTTTCTCCCTGAACAGTTTGAGCTCTTTGCAGACAGATGCCCTTTATGCTAAAGCACTTCAGGTGTATTTCTTAAACCATAAGAACATTCTGTTACATAACCACAGTTCAGTGACCAAAATCAGAACATTAACAAGGACAGTCTTACTCTTATTAGCTTATTCAGATTAGCATGGGCTGTGCTTCCTTGCTGAACATCCTCTAGTAGTTTATCCTTCTTACTCTTCATCTGCCGTCAGAGCTAGTTTTGAAATGGGGCGAATTCTGTCATTTTCCACTGCAGAAAGCTTTCGTAGTTGCCCATTTCCTACAGAATTACATTCAGCATGCTTTGTATACGATTCAAGGTCCCTTTTATTTATCTGGCATTCTCTGGTTAAATTTAGCAGAATAGTAGTAGTAATTACATGCTCTTTCTGTGGACACCAAAGTGTTTTTAGGTTATAAATACAAGGACTAAGTACTTGTAAAGTCTGGTTGACAGTTGCACTTTTTAAAACTTTTATTTTGAACTTATTTAGACTTACAGAAAATTTGCAAAATTGATAGTACAAAGAACTTCCTTATATCCCTTACCCTTCTTCCCTTACTGTTAAAATACTGTGAAACCACAGTATAATTAAGAATAGGAAATTAACATAGATGTATTAATCAAGCAGCAGAACTTAATTTGAATTTTACTTACTTTTCCACTGATACGCTTTTTTTCTTCCAGGATCCTGTTTTCCACAAATGTACTTTTTCTATTCTAGGTTCCTGTTCACTTTGCATTCAGTTATTTCTCCTTAATCTCTCCCAGTCTGTAACAGTTATTCATAATTTTGATACTTTTAAAGCATAGAATGTTATTTTGTAGATTATTTCCTCATTGGGGTATTTCATGATCAGAGTAAGGATGTACATCTGTTTTTGATAAGTTGGTAACTTAGAAGTTTTGGTTTTGGTTTCAATAATATGTGTGCCATATCATTATGTCCTCAGACTAAGTCAAAGGCCCTACTTATATGGGGGTATATAATTATTTACTTGGTGTTTGGAATGCAGGGAAAATAATATTTTGAAAATTTTGACCTGACTTGGTAAATGTTTTTGTATAGCTACTTCAGAGTCTTGGTGCAGCAGTTTGAGGTCCAGCTTCAGCAGTACAGGCAGCAGATTGAAGAACTAGAGAACCATCTTGCCACTCAGGCAAATAACTCCCATATAACCCCTCAAGGTAACATGCTTTCTGTGGTGTGGTGTGGTTTTGTTGTCGTTGGTTTTTTTGACAGTCCTGGGTTTTGGTCAGAGAGAGGTTAAGGTGTTTTTGCATCATATTCTAGGTAACAGCTAATAGTCATCTTCAGCTGGTGTAAGACAATTTCCTGAAGGCTTTGATGAGATCTTTGTTCTCTATAAATAGAAAATGCTTTGTTATGAACTGTCAGGATGTTGACCAAGGCAGAAGTCTCAGGGCCTTCTCCCTTCCCCCGATGACTGATTCAGACACCTGCTCTCAGTCAGCTCACTGTGCTTTCTTCTCGTAGTCATGGCAACGCTGATATAGTTTGTTGCCTCCTACACTTTTAGTACCAAAGATTGAAGTCAAGTCCTAGAAAAATAATACTGATTATGTTACATATATGTTTGTGTGATAATATAATTTTCTTTTATAGATTTGTCAATGGCTATGCAGAAAATTTATCAAACATTTGTAGCTTTAGCTGCACAACTTCAGTCTATTCATGAAAATGTGAAGGTAAGTTTTCATTACCAGTTCACGTATCTGTATATCTAGACCCAAGTGAAGTATTCATTTGCAGAGCAAAAGCATTCATGCTCCGTATGGGAGTAGCTAAAATTGCATACAAGTGAAGAAGACTAAAAATAATCCCTAATCATGCTCAGATGCAGTCACAGATAATATCCATTGTTTTTTCAAAAAGATCCAAGTGTTCTATGCAATTAGCTATTTTAACTTTTTTTAGTAGTATATCGTAAACAGTTTTCTGCGTGGATACATATTTCTTCAACATCATTTTAATTAGTTACGTAGGATTTCGGTGTACATATGTGCGTAGTTTCCTTAATCCATCCTGTTGTTGGACGTTTAAGTTGTTTCCATCTCTTTACCACTATAAACAGCACTATAGAAAAGAAACCTACTCAGTAGCAAAAGTATTTTGTGCTGCTTTAATTTTATATATATGTGTGTGTGTGTATATACACACACACACACACACACACACACACATATATTATTTTGTTTATTTTTTTCAAAAGAGAGTGTGAGCAGAGGGAGGCGCAGAAAAGGAGACAGAGAATCTGAAGCAGACTCCAGGCTCTGAGCTGTCAGCATAGAGCCTGATGCAGGGATTGAACCCACAAACTGCGAGATCATGACCTGAGCCAAAGTCAGAGGCTTAACCAACAGAGCCACCCAGGCCGCCCCTGCATATGTTTTAAATACTTAATTAGTTATCAAATTTTTACAAGATCTGTCTCTTGTAAATACAGGGAAAAGTTTGTGTTTATTAAATAATATAAATAAAATATTTTGTCACTCAATATTTTGAACCTTGTGTAATGTTAGTTTTTAAAATTTTAGTGAAATGTTAAATATAGTATACTTTTTCCAACTGGTTAGGCAAATATAATTAAACTGTTTCTTGGGGTTATGTACAGTCAGAAAACAACCTTTAAAATTCAAAGCATCCAAACCTGAGTCTGATATTAACTGCAGAATAGAGTTTGAGATTACCATTATTTTTATTTTAATCTGGTACATGGTAATAGATTTTTTTTTAAGTTAGCCATTTAAATTGTAACATTTAAAAAAATGTTTATTTGAACATTTTGAGAGTGCAAGCTGGAGGGGAGCAGAGAGAGGGGTTGAGACAGGATCTGAAGCAGGCTCTGCACTGACGGTAGAGAACGCGGTGTAGGATCGTGACCTGAGCCCAAGTTGAATGCTTAACCGACTGAGCCACCCAGGAGCCCCATAAGTTACACCATGTTTGACTGAGCCACCCAGGAACCCCATAAATTACACCATTTTAAAAATGAGCATACTTTGGATCTTTTGCTTTAACATATTTAAAATTCTAAGCCAAAATTTTAAAATAGTTAGTTTTAAAGGAAGAATTTTCTTGAAATAAGTTTATTAAAGTGCTAAAGATGATTGTTGGTACTTTTCTTTCTTTTTTTCTTTTTTTTTTTAAATTAAATTAAAATTTTAAAATTTACATCCAAGTTAGCATAGAGTGCAACAGTGATTTCAGGAGTAGATTCCTTACTGCCCCTCACCCACGTAGCCCATCCCCCCTCCCACAACCCCTCCAGCAACCCTCTGTTTGTCCTCCATATTTAAGAGTCTCTTATGTTTTGTCCCCTCCCTGTTTTTATATTATTTTTGCTTCCCTTCCCTTATGTTCATGTGTTCTTTGTCTTTAAGTCCTTATATGAGTAAAGTCGTATGATATTTGTCTTTCTCTGACTAAGTTTGTTTAGCATAATACTCTCTAGTTCCATCCACGTAGTTGCATCTGTTGGTACTTTGAAGTCTGTGTGTTCTACAGATATTTTTCCCTTAATTTTTATTATGAAAGTTTTTTTTTTTTTTTCATTTCTAGGAGAGAGAGAGAGACAGCGTGAGCAGGGGAGGGTCAGAGAGAAAGGGAGTCACAGACTGAAACAGGCTCCAGGCTCTGAGCTGGCAGTCAGCACAGAGCCCGACGCGGGGCTCGAACCCACGAACTGCGAGATCATGACCTAAGTGAAAGTCGGACGCTTAACCGACTAAGCCACCCAGGCGCCCCTATTATGAAAGTTTTTAAGTATACACACACATAAAAGGAAGGGCACTGTTGTAATGAATGCCCAGGTACCGTCTTTCAGCTTCATCCCGTATCAAGATGTCAGTTTCCCACCTAGGGATGCTTTTTCCCCCTGGAACATTTTAAAGCAAATTCTAGACATATTATTTGTAAGTAAACATGCTTTTTCAATGGCAGTTTTTCCTCTCTGGTATTCTTTTTTTTTTTTTTTTGTAATGTACGTTCCCAGGAACCAAAGGATGTTCCATGATCAGATTTGCTATGTTGCCAGTTATTATCAGTTGAATTTAGTGACCAAAGTATAATTTCTAGTATAATTTCGTTTACTTACAGAAACCTCACAAGAGGTGGTTTTCTGTTTTTGATCCTTTTGTATTGTTTTTCATGAGATAATCTGCTGAAGTGGGCTTAAACTACCCAAGCCAGCCAAGCCTCAAGGACATTAACAAAATTGGACATTTTATCAATTAGCTTCTATAAATCAAGGCTAATATCTGTTCTTTTTTCTTTTTCCCCCTTAAACCAATTGTCTTTTCAAGTCTCTAAGGCAAGTCATTGTTTTTCAGTATCTGAAGCAGAACAGAAATTTATGGGCTATTAATGCCAAACATTATGGGTATGTCCGTAAAATTACACAGAGAAAAGAGGATGGATTAGGGGGAGATCAATTCTAATAAAATTCATTCTTCTGACATCACATACTCTGCTTCTGACTGCATTTCCCTCAGTTTTCAGTTCTTGGCAGGCCTGCTTCAGTACTTTATATATATATATATATATATATATATATATATATATATATAATGTACTTTATAGAGGTAGGAAAGTTTGGAACCAGTACCTCAAATACTGACATCCACACAAAAGGGGATGATAACTTTTAAATACTGTAAATAGCAGTACGATTTCTAAGTGTCCTACCGGTTAAGACCAAAAAGACATTACTGCTCAGAATGGTAGGAAATCTGAAAATTCTATATATTTTTAATAATTTTCTTAAATTTTCTTTTATTTCTGAGAGAGTCAGAGACAGCGTGAGCAGGGGAGGGTCAAAGAGAGAGGGAGACACAGAATCTGAAACAGGCTCCAGTCTCTGAGCTAGTTGTCAGCTAAGAGCCCGACGTGGGGCTCGAAACCACGAACCGTGAGATCATGACCTGAGCTGAAGTCAGATGCCCAACCCACTGAGCCACCCAGGTGCCCCATAAAATTCTATATATTTTTAAAAAGTTGTTTAAAACTGATCAAAATTAGATTAAACCCTTAATGAAAGTATTTAGTAATTCTGATATGAATTAATGGCTTTAATCAAGGCAGATGCTGTATTGGGTGAACCAGCCCACTTGATGAACTTGGTAATTTTTCTTTCTTACTCTGAAATTATAAACTCACTCTCCCCCTCCCCATTTGGTTATGCAAGCTCAACATGAGTCATTCTCATGGTACAATAGTGAAACAATATTGATAAAGTGAAAACCCTTTTTATACCCTCCAAGCTCTCTATGCTGAAGTCACTTATTTTAACATGTGTCACCTATACCTTTTAAAGAAGGCATTTGACATATATGTAGTACATGTTTTTAGCTTTTTGAATCAAGAGGTTGGATGTTAGAGAGTTTGGAAACAATTATAAAAAAGTAGGATATTGAAAATGGAATTTTACATATTACTGGCTGACTCAATTTAAAGAGGGCCTCATGAAGCCAGAATATTTTAGGCAATTTATTGTAAAGCTGTGACAAAATTAGGGAAGAAAATACTCTAGAGCGATAGAGCTTGCGGGCATCACTTTGCATTCCATGCGTTAACAGCGCTGTGATCTGCACCTCAGGGGGAATGTCTAGTATCGGCAGTGTCTTTGATCTTCTTATTTCCTACTTAGATATTCCCGTATTACCAGAGTCAACACTGAACCTGATTAACCCTTTCTTTTTTCTTTCCTTTAGGTGCTAAAAGAACAGTACCTGGGCTACAGGAAAATGTTCTTGGGAGATGCTGTAGATGTGTTTGAAGCCAGGCGAGCAGAAGCCAAGAAGTGGCAGAACGCACCCAGAGTTACTACTGGACCCACCCCTTTCAGCAGCATGCCAAATGCGGCAGCCGTTGCCATGGCTGCAACACTCACACAGCAGCAGCAGCCTGCTACAGGTCTGAGTGCATTCAAGTTATAGCTTCTTACTGTTAAAATGCAGAACCTTTATGTGCATTTTTATAAGTCTTCCTTTTGTGTGAGCACTGAAGAAATTTCTATGAGTAGCTATTCCAATACAATCTAAAAGTGATGATGGACACAATTATATACCTGATAAAAAATGCAGGGTAGTCTTAGCAATAATTATTCCTCAATTAGATATTGAATATTGTGAATTACTTACTGTTATTTGCTGTATTGCTATAAATGCCCTTTAGAACATGGTGTTTCACTAACAAGTTACATTTAAGAATAACACATTCTGAAATTGTGATTGTATCCTTTATTGTTTTAAAGTCAAAGATAATCCAGCCATTGTTGCATTTCTCACATACGATACTGATAGATGGTGCATTCTTGTGTCCTCATACATAGTGCTTACAGAGGGCCCACATGTAGGGTGAAGTACATTATGGCCGAAGGCGTGTTGAAGGTCAGTTGGCTGTTTTTATGTATAATGACTGGAAACAATACAGGTTCTCTTAACCAAGTTTGGACGAGAGTATGTGCTAGAATTATTTGTACCTTTTCAGAGTGAAAAGAGCAGGAGCAGGAAAAAGGTGATTGAGGTGCTGGATTGCACGTTAAGAAGTGGGAGCTGGGCAGCTGGGCAGGTGAGGAAAGTAACTGGTGAGGCCCTAGACAGGAGGTGATGGGGGCCTGTGGTTTAACTCCGCTTCTGACAAAAGAAACATTTTTGTGGTCTAGTTCTGCAGTTCGGAGTTCGGGCTGTGTCTTTTGGAGATTGTTGTCTTTACTCCTAGCCTCTTTTTTGTCAGGCTGCAAGTATGACAGAAAACACAGTCTCCGTGGATATTGAGTTTTTACTCATTCAGAAATTTTTGAGTAATGCTTCTTATTATCCTATCGCATGTGTCTTTCTGATAGTTCCATTAGTCCGCTAGTAAATTATGATACAAAAAGTAAAAACAAAACAGACGTATCTAGATTGCACTTAGGCTGCCTCTACTAGGGAAGCATTCTCTGGTTTTCACTACTGGCAGTTCAGAAATTGTTCTTCACATTTGGAGATGACAGAATTGACTTACCATCAGTGAGTGGCTGGTGATTGGTTCCATGCCACATCCTCCACATTCCGTGGCTGGACCCATGTGAATAGTGGCTCACAGTGGCACTATTGTACTAGTTCTCTAGCTGGCTGGAGTGTAGGATTCCTTTACTGACTTGATACTGAATCCTACTGATTCAGTAAAGGAATCAGTCGTATAATTATGATTATTAGTTCTCATGATTGTTTAACCAGCTAATCCAACCAACATAGTACCAATTTACTTTTTAGAGTCAGCATTAATCCTAAAATAGATCAGATAAGCATGGGTTTTGGTTAAGTGTCCTTTAAAACATAAGGGATTTCCATTTTAATAAAAAGTCAGTTATTTAAAATGTCATGGTATAGCTGAATTTTATATTCCAAAATTTGAAGCGAAAATTGAAGCAAAACCACTTGTCAGGGTTATTGTTGCATTTTGTTTTTTCGTGGGTTTTTTTTTTTAATCTTTTATGTAGACGGTCTTGAGGTTTGTAGGTTTTCACTCATACATTTTGCGCTCATGGGCATATGAAGATGTATGTTCATTCTATAAATACGAGTGCCTACTACGTGCTAGGCTCTGAGGATACGAAGGTAAACGATACGAGCTGAGTATGGTGTTTGCTCTCCGTGGCGTTGGAGAATGTTCGCTTCATTTAAACTCATCATCTTGAGGAGCCTCTGCTCATTTAGTTTTATCTGTGACTTTTGCCAGGCTTCAGGGAACCCGACTGTTTTCTATGGTCCCTGCAGTTTTGAAGCCCCTATAAGGGCTTCTCCGTTTTCATTTTGAGTTGTGTGGATTTTTAGAATTGAGAAGCTAAACAACAGTGATCACAGTTTTGTTTTATGTCTCCTCTTTTTCCTTCTGTTTCTTTGAAGGCCTTCCCAGCTCCCTCGTGCGTTCCTATATGTATTTTGCAGTCAGAATGTTCGCCATTTTAGCCCTGTCACCACTGCAGCAAGATGGATGAGGCCCCTAGATTCAGCCCGTTGAGAAGTTGCTTTGTACCCACTCAGTGACTTCATCTTTTTGTCCTGTGACTTTGGGGATATCTTTTGTTTTTTAAGTGCAAATAATTTTAAAGACCACCTAGATTCAGTTAGGTAAGGCTTGTGTGCTGTTGTCATGTACCACTGTTGATCTGTGCAAGATCTGAGTTGTCAGGGGATTTGCCCTTAGTTGCATATGGATTCTTCATTAATGTAAAAAATGCAGATAGCTTCTTAGGCTG
The DNA here is from genome assembly GCF_003009895.1 of Hyaena hyaena. Lineage (NCBI taxonomy): Eukaryota > Metazoa > Chordata > Mammalia > Carnivora > Hyaenidae > Hyaena > Hyaena hyaena. The sequence continues at coordinate 4,742,538 of NW_024080643.1, read as the reverse complement.
CTACCTTCCGAAGGTGGTTTCTGCACAGTCTTTCTTGGAGGTGGAGGTATGGATTTTAGCGACTTCTTAACTTTGGTGTTTTTTAATGAAAAAAAAAAAGATATTAGGCCTGCACGATTTATGGTTATTGCTTCTGATGGCTGAAGAGAATTGATGAAAACCAGGAGGCTAATTACGTATGAAATAAGCATCAGTACATGGATAAATGACACATTAGTAGATCTTGAGTACACTTGTCCATCAGTGCTTTTGAAGCTTCTTAAAAAGCTGAAGACATTTTACATTAGGATTATCAGTATAATTTTAACTTAGGATAGATTGTTTTAAGCTAATGTGCTGGGATTAAGTTTTGCTTTTGTGTTTTGACACTTTTAAAAGTTCTTGATGTTTACATAATAAGATGATTCTCATGTGACTTAGCTGCTATTTTTAAGGAGAGCTGAGACATTTTGTTAGGAATTCCTAATTTCTAGCTTTTAGTGTAGGTTTGGACATTTAAGATGTAGTGTTAAATAGGAAACGTTAAGTATTTCATTTTAGTTTTCTTGGAGTTTTGTGGTTTTGTTGTATTTAACAACCAAAGGAACATTCCCCATTAAATCAGTAAGTAAAATTTTTCAAATTAGGGGAAAAGGCATTTTTTGTTTTTAAGAAAAATTATTTTTAAAAGATGACCTAGGAAGAATCATACTAATTACATTAGGTATTTTGAGTAATTATTGAAAATTATTAAAAAATTTTAGCACTTTAGTCCATTTCCTGTGAATGCAGTTTTACTTTTAAGAAAGTAGAATTTATTCTGGAAAATATGAATTACAGTGCTAAACTTGATTTTGTTGTGTGTGAATATGTTAGACGGTAACTTTTGTAAAATGTTACTCTACATGAAGATTTCACTTTGGGCAATTATTGGGATATATTACTACTAACTTGGTTTTATTTATGGAACTAAGCCTCTCATCGAATGACTATTCAGATTTTGAAGATAGATTTCTTGAATTGTTTACGTGACTTTTGCCTGAAGGATTTAGATTCTGCTTTCTAATAGTGAAACTAATTTATATGGTGGCCAGAGTGTAATATATGCTAATACTTTGGCATGGAAGATATTTATCATGAGTTTTTAATATTAAAAAATGTTATACATTTGCCTACTAGTTTTATAAATGATGTTGCCTTCAGAATTTGTGTGAAGGTACCAAACTCAAAGTATCATGTACCTGTTGTGCAATGGAAAGTCTTGTCATTGTCAGAGTTCTTGATTTACCTATATTCTGAATATTGATGATTAGGGTTGCTCTGAAAAACAGACCCATACACAACAAAAAGCACGTTATTTGAGTAACTCTTAGGACTTGTAGGGTTGAGGGCTGTGGTGTGCGTTATTCTCTAGGGTCTTCCACCAGCAGTGCCTCCTATAAACATGTGACGCTTAAGTCTCTCAGTGTTACAGAAACTGGACGTGTTTTCTACGTATTACTTTTGTTAGAAATAAGAAAGTGATGTGCTTAGTTTCTTTTTCCTGTAGTAACATTTTACAAAAGAGCTGCTAGGCAGGTATTTTATTCTCAAATTGATCTCAAACTGGATGTAAAAATTTAAATCTTTTTTTAATTTATTTTTTAATAGTAGTATAAGAACTCTGGCTGCTATCAGTTCTCACTCTTTATTTTCTGGGTAGAAGCTATTTGAAAAGTCCAGTTTCTGTCCCAGTGTAGCAAAATACAGTTCCTCAGTTTTCTTTTTTTTTTTTTAAGCTTTGTAATTTCACACTACCTTTTGAATATACAAACCTCATTCTTCGTTGAACAACTTGAAGGCTTTGCTTTTTTTGAAGAGTTTAAATTTCAATCTGTATGTTACTTTGGCAGTTCCCTCAACTTTGAGATGCACTGATCACTGTGCTTGAAAAAGACAAGACTGAAGATTGTACTATGAGATTTATTGAGTAATTTTCATAAATTATTTATCAAATGAGAGATTTTTAGATTTTTGTATTCTGCTTAAAGAACAAAAAGTAGTTAAAAAGAGAGGCTAGTGAGTTTGATGCTATTCTTGCCAAACAAACTCAGCCAAAATCTTTAAAGTAACGAATGGGAAAAGGATGACTAATTGTTCTGCATCTGAGTACATTTTCCAAAATGTTGGAAAGAAACTTCTGAATTGAAATCTTGAATGTATTGAATCTGTCAAGGTACACAGCGGTGCCTTTGTAAATGTTCATCATTTTATTTAATCAGGTGATAAGTGGTGTAATGTAGCAGAGCTTAATAATAGATCAATTATCACTTTTTGTGAACAAGTTGGAATTGTCATGTTACTGTGTAATTGATTTGCTTTAAAATGAACAATAAATTTAATGAAATAAAACACTGTCTTGTTTTTTATCTATTTATTGTATATATCATATTTCATATAAAAAGTGATGCCTAGTTTTTTGGGTACTTACTCTTATGAAGTAACATGATAGTTTTGCCACGTTAGTGTCAGTCTCTGATCAGTTGAGACTTGACTCTAACGATGAGGAGCTTGTTTTAAAAAGAAAAAAAGTAAAAACCTTTACTGATTACACCAACTAACTTTATCAGAAAACAGTTGGGGGAGACCTGAAATCATTCTAGAAATAAAACTAAAAGACAATACATTAAAGATTTCAAATTATTTAGTAGGTTAAAATAACATCTTTCAATGTGCTAAGCCTCTTTTAATTGCCTAGTATGAACAGGTTACTTAAAAACCAGTTTTGTTTTTGGTTTCTTTTTTTTTTTTCTTTTTGTCGTGAGGTTAAATCAGGCAGGGGAGACATCCTGAAAACTGACTTTTAGCAAATAGAATTTGTTAAAATTAATCACTGTTTATTTAAAAAATAATTTCATAAAGAAATTTTAATCCTGAAAGAGTAAGGCAAATTTGTTTTTTTTCCCCCCATTTTTTTATTTTATTTTTTATTTTATTTTTTTTATACCAGGGCCACAGCCATCTCTGGGAGTTAGTTTTGGAACACCATTCGGCTCAGGTATTGGCACTGGCTTGCAGTCAAGTGGCTTAGGTTCTTCAAACCTTGGAGGTACACTTTAACTTTTCTAATATTGCCTTGGACTATTATTCATTTGAGTTGATACCAGTCTGTAAAAACTTTCTCAGAGGGTCTGCTATTTTGGTAGTGAAAAACAGTTCTCCAGACGTAATCAGTGCTTTCCGGTCTTAGATTTAGAACTTGGATCATTTCATCTTCAGTGAATAGTAAATAAAAAAGAGTAGTAAAATTGATCGGTAGGGACGTTCCTATTTTCAAAGCAATAGGGTAAACTACAAACTTGAAAATTACTTAGTGTTAATAAATTTAACTTTAAAAAAATCAGTAGTCCTAATCACATCATTTTGGAGTCCAAACTGCATCTGGACATCTAATCATTATCTTCTTTTTCTGTAAATGAACACTTTAAATGGGAAAATAATGTTATTATAAATTGGACAGCTCAGCTTCTGTCTTTTCCTAAGCACTTTGGGCATATTTGCCTTTATTCATACTTGTAAATACATAACAATTAATAGTTTTATAAGTTAACTCTAGTAAGGTAAGTCTTCTGCAAATCATCATGCTAAATATAAATGTATTCACCATTCTGTGGTGTGGGTATTTGATAGTAGAGTGTATTTTGACAAGCATATTGTCCTGTAATGAGTAGATTATTTCCACTAAAATGTATCATCAAAGGAGTGAAAGCCTATGAGCAATCAAGGTGAATCCAGTGGACTCTACTGGAATTGCTAGGATTATGGTAGATAGTATATTTCCTATAATCTATATAATCCAGTTTGCCATCATATTTCTTAGTGTTATATAGGCCATAATACTGTCAGACTCAGTATTGTAGATAAACTACTGCAGACCAGCCTAAGGAGAATTTGAATTTTATTTTTAGAGCACTTGACTTTTAGGAGAGTGGAAACAAGTCTTTCAGTACTTAGCAGAAGCTCCTCTTGAACTTCATATAACGAACAGTATTTGTTTATTTAAATTATGACTAGTACTATTAAGAGAAGAAAAATGACCTCCCACTCTAAATTTCTCAGTTGTTGAATCGGCTGGTATGCGACGGGAGCCTGCTGTTACTGAGTAGATTTAATGTGATTAACTGTTTTGTAATTAAGCCGTTTTTCAATAGTAGAGGTTCTTAAGTGAAAAGGTTTTGGTAAAAAAGAGAGTAAAGTTGTCCTGTGGTACTTGGTGTTTAAATTGTTGTGCATGTCATGCTTATGAATTTAGTCAGTCTTTTTTTTCAAAATGAAATAACCCTAAGTAGATGTGTCTGTATCTGCTTGACCTGACACCATATTAGAGTGGTCACTAAGATTTCTAGTCAGTTTGGGAGAGAAAATACTAATATGATCTTGTTCTTTATAAAGTACCGATTGGTCTGAAATTTAGTCTAAACAGATAAAAAATGTTTATTTCAGAATTAATCTGATTCTTCAAAAGTCTGATGCAAAAGAGTAACTAGCAGGTTTCTGTAATAGCACTGTATTTATTAGACCTTTGATAATTTTAGGTTTTATTTGTCAGTATCCTTTGATCTGTGTTTTACGTACCATTGTGTATTTCTCTATTACCCTTTCACTAGGATTTGGAACTAGCTCTGGTTTTGGATGCAGCACGACAGGGGCCTCCACATTTGGATTTGGAACAACAAATAAACCCTCAGGAAGTCTTAGTGCAGGTTTGTGTGTCTGCGGCCTGAATTTCAGGCAAACTTAAAGATGCAAATTATTTAATTTAAAAGTATAATTACTGTTATTTCCCGTATCCAAAAGCAATCTCTGATTCAGTTTCTACCCCCCCCCCAGATGTAGCATGCAAGCCTAACTAATCATAGAGTTTTATCTCTCTCATAAACTAAAAGTCAAGTTTGTGAAATATTTCTAACAGGACTTATTAGTTTGATATAATAAGTAATTATATCCTCTTTTAACTAAGCAGAGATTATTTTGAACCCAAAGACTAGTTTCATGGTTAAACAAGTCTCTTCATTAATTACAGAAATGGACCCATTGTTGTGAAAGTTTTAACCCAGTTTTTATCATTATTTGTCTCGGAGAATGATTTCTCTCCCAAAGAGATGTTCTTTAGTTATAAGTCCCTTTGGTTTAAAAAATCCCAGTCTTTACAAGAGATGATTAATTGGGTTCTTTGTTCATTTTTGAAACAGGCATGTAATCTTTTGACTCTTCTAGTAGAAAATCCCAAGTTTCTTCTCCCATTTTCTCTGTATTTGTAAATCATGGCTTGATTTAATGTTTAACGCTTAGGGATAAGTAGCATGTCTAAAATAATGGCATAATACTTAATGTGTTTAAATTGAGGGAATTTTAAGGCAATTCCATTTAATAGTAAGTGGTATTTAAAATCAGTCGTTCCCAAAGAGTAAGATAATAGAATTCCATGATAGGAGGGTTCTAATCTCAAATCGGTACTGTTAAGTAGGCAGTGATAGCACTTGATCTTAGTTATGCGAAGATTCTTATAAAATCTGAGCAGTGCATGCTACTCTTTGGTGTGTTCGTTGTCCTGAAAATCATGGGTCGAGGCCTTCTTAGAGGACTTAGGATTACAGGAGTGAGCCCCTCTTCTACACGGTGACAGCATTTTTCTGGAGGGGCTGAGGTGGAAGGCACCAGGGCATATCTAATTCACAGGAAAGTGTCTGGCGACTTGAAGTGTTCTAGAGTTCCGTTATTTGTGCTGAGATTTCTCTTCTGGCTTGGATCACTAACCTTACGCCTTCAAAGTGCCTCTTAGTTGTTAGCTAAATTACTGTCTTATAACATTTCCCATGTTACAGATTTAGGGTTCTAATATATTTGTTATTTTTATAAATATGTATTCTTTTAGCTAGAAATTTACCTCTTGTCGCCAGTGTTTATATTTGTTTTTGTGATTTATCTTCTGACGTGAATATTTTCTTCCCTAAACATAAGGCTTTGGCAGCTCAAGTACATCTGGGTTTAACTTCAGCAATCCTGGGATCACGGCATCAGCTGGTTTGACATTTGGGGTGTCCAGTCCTGCCTCTGCAGGGTTTGGAACAGGAGGGCAGCTCCTTCAGTTGAAGAAACCTCCAGCTGGAAACAAAAGAGGAAAAAGATAAACATACGGGTTGATGTGGTCAAGAGAATTCATAGCAGCATCGTTCATTCTATGAGTCTATTTTTCTAAAATTGATGCAGTAATTAGATTGCATCCCAGGAGATTTATAAAGTTTTGCTATTTTCCCTACTCTGGAATCTGAACTGTGTTCTTGTTTGCCACGGTAAACATCTTTTTCCTTGTGGATTTGAAACCCAGTTGTGTATCTCGTTATTTTGATGGTCAGTGTAAGAAATGTTTGATTACATCACTGATAAGTAAAACCTATTTAACCCTACTGTCATAGCAGTGTTTCTGTTGATAAGGTTTACATGATGTGAATATATGCACATTTGTTTCCTGTACAGGTGGTATGAACTCCTGAGTCCTCTACTAGAATCAGTTTGTTCCTTGATAAAGGCCTTTTGAACTCCACTGCAGGGCGTCTTGTGAATATGTATGTAAATATATACAGAATAATACACACAGTTGTGTGTTCATATAAAATATATATTTACAGACCTACAACTTTTGCCTCAGACTTGTTCCCCTTTTCTAAGGGTATTCTATTTTTCACCTTTTAAGCTTCAAAGCCTCAGTGCTTGTAGAACGATGAGCTAGAGGTACCAGGTCATTGCGGTTATTTAATTTGCTTAGAGACCTAATGAAATGGTTACTGGTGTAAATAGTTGACCAGCTCCGCTTCATTGCCCCCAGTCTTTTCCACAGCAGCTGCTCTGAATGAGGAGTGCTGTTAAGAATCATCCAGCGGATTTTTAACAATTTTTATTATCCCATACACTCTCATATTGCCTGTGTGAGATGCTTTCTCATATCTGAGATGAACCTTCAAGAGCGTATGTCACATATGCTCCAGACTGATGTCTGGGGGCAAAGAGCTATTAAGCCAAATTGATTCTATGCAGGTGAAGGATGCACTATTACTTTAATGGAAACTTTTCTAGCTATTCCAATACAGAGTTCTTTCTTATAGGGCTATTGATATTGACACCAAATGGAGTGGTTTATCAGCCTCTTAATGTCTTAAGTAAATGCTTAATTTGGAACAGAGAAACCCTATATTTTAAGAAAAAAGTATTCTTTGTAGCAACTATAAACTACCCCGTTTTGACAGTGAACAGAGCTCCAGAACTGAAACACGAGGCACGTCAGAATGCATCTGTGTGATATTTGTGTCCATGAGTATCCGTGACATCGAGTGGGTGAAAAAGAGGGCCCTTGGAAAGAGAACTGCCTTAGTTATGATTTCAGACAGAAACCATGAGGTAGACCTACTTATCTTTCAAGTACAGTTTTCAAATGGGCTGTGAACATGGAATTTCGTTGAAAATAGTATAATTTTTTATATAGAAGGTTTTGTACATAATGTGCATCAAGTGAATATTTTCAGAATCATTTTCACCAAGGCACCTTTTTTTCTATAATAGGTATTACATATATATACACACACATATATATTTTTAGTATAATGTTAGTTGGGTTTGATTACTAAAGTGTTGTTCAGTCTGTTTTATTTATCCGCATATAGCAGTGATTGGCTTTTTGGAATTGAAACCTCTGCGCCTTGATGCATTAAAATAAGGAAAACGCTTTGTTTCTGAACACTGAAGTTGTTTTTATTTTCGCCTTCTTTAAAACTGCAGTCCCCAGATCCAGATTTTGGGGAAGGGTAGGAAAATGGGATTTTGTGTTTTGAGTTACTGTCAGAATTAAATACCCAATTACAACAAGCTGGGTTTTTTTTTAAAAGGACATTGCATTGTGCTACAAAAATCTGAATATTTATATTTCTTATTTTTTCTTTATATATTATACATTTTAATATGTTGAACCACTGGAAATTTGTAACAGATCAACTTGTGATAGGAGTTTAAATGTGGCGTCATTGTCTCCAATGTCTTCACTCTGTCCTGAGCCTGTCATTATGTAAACAATAAAATTTATTGTGTCAGTTGCTTTGAATTTTTATAGGTGTCAGTAGTTGTTCTTAATACGTAATTTTCTTATTATTACTCCTTTTTCTCTTTGATTGGTTCTTAGTGTTTTCTTTTTACCAATTTATGTATCTTGCTTTTTAGAAAAAATTGTAGAGTGAACACAAGATAGAAGGGATATGGGGTAAAATGCAAAAGTCCCCTTCAGCTTCCAGGGCCTCATCCCACTTTCTTCCCCTGAGTATCTTCTCTTCACACTTGGGTGTGTATTCTCTCGAACCCTTTAAAAGATGCCTTTTTCAACATAGGCATGTGAATATTTTCTCTCTCTCATTTTCTCACATATAACATTCTCTCTTAGATCCTCTCTTTTTTAACAAATGGGTTTAAAGAAAATCTGTACTTCCCGATTTGTTTTCTTTCCCCTTTAATGATAGGTCATCACTGTTTTTCCACGTCAGTGCATGTAATTTACTTGTTCTGTACCATCCTGTAGCATGGATGTACGATGATTTCTTTAAAGTATTTTCTGTGGTGTGGGCAGTTAGCTTCTTTCCAGTATTTCTGTTTCACAGAAGAGTTGTATGTGACTCTTTGTTCATATGTTTAATGTTTCTTTGGGATTGATCCTTGAAGAGGAATTGCCAAAGAGGCAAATACACAAATTGTATTTTTTAATGCTAGATTGCCTCCCCAAACGCTGTATAAATAATACACTTCTACAGTGTGTAGGAGTACCCATTTCCTAGTATGCTTTGCAACCCTGAATATTATCAATCCTAATAATAACTTGTGAGTTGAACTTTTTAATATATATGTTATCCATTTGCATGTTAATGTAATTGCATGTTGATATCTTTTGTCCATCTTTATGCCAGGTTATTTAAGAGGTTTTTTTGTTTTAATGCTCTCTGAAGATAATATACATTAATATTTTTCTTCTGAGGTAGTTTGGACTCTTGGAGTCAGCTGGGTTCAGACCCTTGCTTTGAACCTGTGTGATCCTGGGCAAGTTAATTCACTTTTCTGACCTTAAGCTTTGTCGTCTGAAAAGTGGGGATAATAAAGATGGGTAGTTGTATTAATAATAGGATCTCTTACAAAGCACTTGGATGGCATGAGCCCCCGATACTTTGCAAGCATCACTTCTTGCACCAGCACCCCACTGCTGTAGTCACTGTAGCTGGGTGCTTGGCTCTGGCCCCTGATAGGGCAGCTGCCCTATCTTACTTGTTTTGTTTGTTTTTGTTTTTGTGTACGGTGGCTGTTTTAGGACACCTAGTCTTTAAGGTAAGCCTGAATACCTATATTTTTCTTTAAAAGATCTTACTGGGAGTTTGATTGGGTTTATACAAATGAAATACATGAGGATCTGGGGGAGAGTTGACATCTTAACATGGATAGCATGATATGTGCATCTGTTAGGTCTCGTGTTCTTTGGGCAAGGTTTCACAGCGTTTATTGGGCACTTGGTTAATTGTTTTTACTAACCGCATCTTGATTTTATTACTGAGTGGATTTTTAATCCTGTACTTAGTACAGTATCATTCGAATCATTACACAAGCAGATTAACTGTTCTTTTGTGATGACCCAGTAAACCCAAGTTAACGACTTACTAATCTCAAATAGTGTGGGAATCTGAATAGTGCTTTTAGAAATACTGTAATGGGATTTTTACGTGTGAAATATTGGGGTTTCAGGGATTTATCGCAATTGCTTTGGCACCCCCTTCCTCCGTGCCTCGCCCAACTCCCCATGTGTAATCCTAGCTGCGCTGTACTTTTTGGAACACACGCCACAGAGTTATTTAGGGGACACAACCCTGGGACTTGGTAACACGGGGTCGGTGTCCTGGAAAACCCGAGCTGGGGGGCCTAATCCAGATCTTCACAAAGTCCCCTTTACCTGTGGGCATCTTCCATTAATATTCAGTGTGGGGTCTGTTCCGGGCTCCACAGTCGCAACTTTTATGTACTCTCCTCTGTTTAACCTTAGTATTACCCTCTAAGGGGAAAACTCCCAATTTCTAGATGAAGAAACTGAAGCTTAATTTACACAGTTTACTGGAGGCCACATGTCTGTTAAGTCATGGGGCTGGGGTTTTCTGTGCTAACAGGAATGGCACACCGATTTTCATGCCCAAGCTGTCAAAGTCTCTGAAGGGAATGTCCTTACACGATTTCTGTGGAAAATTCCGAGTATACAATAAACCATAGATCAAAGCAAGGTAAGTACAAGGGCCTTGGAACTTGAGGGAGCGTAATCCTAGGGAGGGTGTTAGGCTAGGACCTAGCAGGGCCAGACGTGTGTCACCACCTCCCACTGCTTCCCCGTGAAGCAGCTCAGAGAGAAGCCCCCCATTCCAGCATTGGGGTGGTCTGCCCACCTTGGAAAGTGTCAGGGGGAGCAATTTGGACGGTTAGAATCTCAGGAAGGCAAGATGTTTAACAAGAAGGCCCTTCCAGGAAGGTCTGCGTGATTTCCTGTGACCCTGGAGCACCGCGTGCTCAGACGGCAGGAGACGAGAGCCTTCTCTTGCCTTACAGAGAGTGACCGCGCCCGGCCCAAGGAGACCATGGAGAGGGGCAAGGAGCTGGGGAGCTACGAGGCAGCAGCAGGTAGAGGAAAGAGTAGGGATTTCTGGAAAAACCGGTCATGGTCCAAAATTTTTTTTTTTTTTTGCCTTCCCTACTGATTCAATCTAATGCTCTCTTTCTTCCACCTAATCTGTCCGGTAAGATCAACAAAAACCGACCAGGCTCACAAAGGTTGCAGTGCCAAAGACTTGGCTGTGGATTTAATTTGCAGAGACCTTGTTTTCCTCCTCCTCAGCCCTCTGAATCTGCTGGTAGTCGGTCAGTTTAATTCAGCAAACATTTGTTGATATTTGCTGTATGCAAGTCACCGCTGGGAACTTAAAAGAATATAAATACGAATGGAGTGTTTTCTGTACTCAGTAACGTTAGCTAACTTCCAGTACTAGGTGGAGAATGAGGGCCTACTCTTAAGAGCTTGCCATATATGCACAAAAACAGACACATAGACCAGTGGAATGGAATAGAGAACTCGGATCTGGACCCAAAAGTGTACAGCCAACTAATCTGATAAAGCAGGGAAGAGAATCCAATGGAAAAAAGACAGCCTCTTTAACAGATGGTGTGGGGAGAACTGGACAGCAACATGCAGAAGAATAAAACTAGATCATTTTCTCACACCATACACAAAAATAAACTCAAAGTAGATAAAAGGACCTGAACGTGAGACAGGAAACCATCAAAACCCTAGAGGAGAAAGCAGGAAACAACTTCCTTGACCTCCACCGCAGCAACTTCTTACTTGACACATCCCCAAAGGCAAGGGAATCAACAGCAAACATGAACTATTGGGACCTCATCAAGATTAAAAGCTTCTGCACGGCAAAGGAAACAATCCATAAAACGAATAGACAACTAATGGAATGGGAAAAGATAGTTGCAAATGACGTATAAGATAAAGGGCTAGTATCCAAAATATATAAGGAGCTCACCAAACTCCACACCTGAAAAATAATCCAGTGAAGAAGTGGGCAGAAGACATGAACAGACACTTCTCCAAAGATGACATCCAGATGGCCAACAGACACATGATGTCTCAGCGTCCCTCCTCATCAGGGAAATACAAATCAAAACCACACTGAGATACCACCTCACGCCAGTCAGAGTGGCTAAAATGAGCAAATCAGAGGACTCTAGATGCTGGTGAGGATGTGGAGAAACGGGCACCCTCCTACACTGTTGGTGGGAATGTAAACGGGTGCAACCTCCCTGGAAAACAGTGTGGAGGTTGCTCAAAAAATGAACACTAGAACTCCCCTATGACCCAGCAATAGCACTGCTAGGAATTTACCCAAGGGATACAGGAGTGCTGATGCATAGGGGCACATGGACCCCAATGTTCATAGCAGCACTCTCAACGATAGCCAAAACATGGAAAGAGCCTAAGTGTCCATCAACGGATGAATGGATCAAGAAGATGTGGTTTATCTATACGATACAATACTACATGGCAATGAGAAAGAATGAAATCTGGCCATGTGTAGCAACATGGATAGACCTTGAGGGTGTTATGTTGAGCGAAATAAGTCAGGCAGAGAAGGACATATACCATATGTTTGCACGTATAGGAGGATTAGGAGGAACATAACGAAGGACCGTGGGGGAGAAGAAGGGGAAAAATAGTGGGGCAGAGGGAGGGAGGCAAACCATGAGAGGCTCTTGAATGCCGAGAACAAACTGAGGGCAGATGGGGTGGGGGGAGGGAAGGGGGATGATGGGCATGGAGGAGGGCATTTGTGGGGATGATCCCTGGGTGTTATATGGAAACCAACTTGACAATAAACTATTTTAAAAAATAGCCATATATGAACTCTTAGTTCTATGAGGTAGATCATATTATTTCTTTTTTACAAATGAGAATAGAGGCACAAGTCACTGGTAAGTGAATGGGCCAGAATTCAAGCCCAGGCTGTTTATTTCTAGAGTCTAGGATTATATGCAAGTATACTATAATGTGAGCTTCTCATTAAGTGATAGGATAAAGATACAAAAAAAAAATATTGAGAGCACAGAGGAGATCATTAATTTGGATTGGGGAAACTCAAGAAAATTGTAATAGGTGGCTTTGAGCAATAAGTGAATAGGATTTCTTAAAATTTTTTAAATGTTTTATTTATTTCTGACAGAAAGAGAGAGACAGTGTGAGCAGGGGAGGGTCAGAGAGAGGGAGAATCAGAATCCAAAGCAGGCTCCAGGCTCTGAGCTGTCAACACAGAGCCCAACGTGGGGCTCGAACCCACAAACCATGAGATCATGACCTGAGCCGAAGTCGGACACTTAACTGACTGAGCCACCTAGGCGCCCTTTAAATGTTCTTTTAAGTGTTTAGTTTTGAGAGAGAGAAGAGTGTGTGTGAGTGGGGGAGGAGGAGAGAGAGAGAGGGAGACAGAATCCGAAGACAGGCTCCAGGCTCCGAGCTGTCAGCACAGAGCCCAAGACAGGGCTCCAACCCACAAACAGATCATGACCTGAAGCAAAGTCTGACGCTTCCTGAGCCACCTCCCAGGAGCCCCTGCTTTTAATGAAGTTTTAACAATTTGAATTTAAAGAACCACGGATTTATTTAATTAAAGATAGTTTTATATTTGAACAAGATAAAGGGAGAAAATAAAAAGCAACAAATGCCTCACTTTCCAGAGGAAGTTTCTGTTAAATCTCTCTTTATCCTGGTACTGTTTTCCTTCATAACTGCATAGTACATATGTGCACACTGTACATATGTGCGTCCCAGCTTTTTAAATTAAATAAATAATTTAAAATTATTTAAATTTAAATAATTTAAAAAATGATTTAAGAGCTCTTTGGATGTAATCTCTTCCTATCTGTAGAGATGTTTGGAAAAATGAAAAATTTTAAACCTTTAGTCCTGGGGTCATGTGACTTTTTCAGTGAAAATTGTCATTTTAAATAATTTCTCAAGTATTGCAGTTGTTGGGGCACCTGGGTGGCTCAGTCGTTAAGCGTCCGACTTCAGCTCAGGTCATGATTTCACGGTTTGTGGGTTCGAGCCCTGCGTCGAGCTCTGTGTTGACAGTTAGCTCAGAGCCTGGAGCCTGTTTCAGATTCTGTGTCTCCCTCTCTTTCTGACCCTCCCCTGCTCATGCTGTCTCCCTCAGAAATAAAGCATTTAAAAAAAAAAAAAGTATTGCAGATGTTTTGTGATTAATCATTTCACCTATTTATGGTTGTTTATTTTTGTGCGGGGTAGAAATCTTAAGTTTCGCATTTCCCAAATTCATTAGTCTTTTTTTAATGACTTTTGGGAAAGAGTGAGAAGTCAATGAAAAGGGAAAAAAAGAATTAAGACAGTTTAAGGGTTTTGTTTTGTTTGTTTTTTAAGAGAATGTGAGCTGGGGAGAGAGGAGAGAATCTTAAGTAGGGTCTATGCCTGACGAGAGGCTTGATCCCGCAACCCTGGGATCATGGCCTGAGCCGAAATCAAGATTGGGACACTCAACCGACTAAGCCACCCAGATGCTCCTAATACATTTAAAGTTTTACAGTTTGTAGTCTTTCATATTTGTTTACCATTAAAACTTCATAATTGTCTGAAGTTGTCTAGAAGATTCAGCCAGGTGGCTGGCACCAGACTGGAGACTGGCAGAACTTGAAAAGAGACTTCATGCATACTACTTTTTAGAATGCTGGGACAGTCATGAAAATTTTAAACACTGCGGTAACATTAAGGTAGGTGATACGATCATTGCTCTTTTAGAAGATAAGAGAAGAAGCTAATTTGCCCAAAGCCATGCATTCCTGAGGGACGATGCTCAGACTCAAACTCTGATACCCCTGGTGTCATTCAAGTGAAGTCTTTAGAACTTGATTTTCAAATGATGGCACTTTCGGCTCATGGTCATTTCCAAGTTTAATGCCTGCTGTATTGCCATATATTGTGAGGGCAGAAGAAAAGTTAAATCTCTGTGACCAATGCATTTTTTTTTTTTAATTTTTCTTCTAGATAGACAGAAGAACTTGATTCCAGGACGCCAACTCTTAGATACATGAGTGACAAGTTCTTATCTTACTTGGTGAACTGTATAGGTGCCACTATGAAAACTAAAATAAACTGTCTTTTAACTGGACCTTCTAGACTGAGCCCTTGTTTGATGTAATGATTTTACTTTATTTTTGAAATAATCTATTAAGAAGTTTCTAAAAACTACTTTTAGATTTCTTATGCAGTCTTGAGCCTATGTGGTCTACTTGTATTTTTTCCCCCTAAAACTGTAATTGTGTGTGAGGTGTGTGTATCTGTGTGTATCTGTGTATACACATATAATTAAAATTATTTGTATATGAATAAAATTGAAAATGTATATTTGAAAGTCATTCCTATTTTTGATGATATATATTTAAAGATATATTTTTATATCTTTTGGTATATCAACATTATGCCCTTCTACCTGAGTTATTAGTTTAGTGAATTTCTTACTCTTGAAAATAGCAGAAGGGCACCTGAGTGGCTCAGTTGGTTGAGTGTCCAACAGGTCATGATCTGTATGATCTGTGAAGTGCATGAATTTGCCTGCTTTGGACCCTCTGTCCCCTCCCTCTCTCTGCCCCTCCCCTGCTCATTCTCACTCTCTCAAAAATAAATAAGCATTGAAAGAAATAGAAAATACAGAATTTATTTTCATTTTTTTTATTCTTTTTTTTTTTTTAATCAAAATCCCATGACACATTTTAAAGACTCAACTGTTTCTATGAGCCTTCTCTATTTGGAGGTGACCATTTTCACCTCCTAAAGCTTTTGGCCAATTCTGTTTTCAGTCCTGCTTTCAACTCTTCCTGCGGTAATTAGTAGCTTCCTTCTCAGCTTTCCCCACCATGAGGGGGAACGTTAGCTTTCTTGATCTGCTAAGTCAGTTACTTTTCCATTCCAGTTCCTAAAATTTCTTTGCTATTAACTTTTTTCTTATTGTCTTTGTGATTTTAGACCATCTTTTATGTTTTCTAATCCTTTTTTTTTTTTTAATATTTTTTATTTATTTCTAGGAGAGAGAGAGAAAGAGCGTGAGCAGGGGAGGGTCAGAGAGAGAGGGAGATACAGACTCCGAAATAGGCTCCAGGCTCTGAGCTGGCAGTCAGCACAGAGCCTGACGCGGGGCTTGAACCCACGAACCGCGAGATCATGACCTAAGCGATAGTCGGACGCTTAACCAACTAAGCCACCCAGGCGCCCCTGTTTTCTAATCCTCTTATGAGTAATTTTATTGGAAATTCATTTAATGTTAAATATCTTTTTTTTTTCTTTTATGGAAGTTCTCATTGGTCCTTTAAAAAATATGTTCACTTTTTAAAAAATGTTTATTTATTATTGAGACAGAGAGAAACAGAGCATGAGTGTGGGAGAGGCAGAGAGAGAGGGAGACACAGAACCCGAAACAGGCTCTAGGCTCTGAGCTGTCAGCACAGAGCCCGACGTGGAGCTTGAACCCATGAAGTGTGAGATCATGACCTGAGCTGAAGTCGGGTGCTTAACTGACTGAGCCACCCAGGTACCCCTGTCTGGTCACTTTTTCGTAATCTCTTATTCATTACACTTTCTTTTCATTACACATTTTTCGATATACTTATTTTGTGTTTGTCATTGATAAATCTAATATTGAAAGTCAATAGAGTCTGATTTTTTTTTCTGCTGCCTTGTTGAACGTGACTTCTTTTCTCCTTGTGTGTTTTATAATTTTTATTTGTGAGCTCATCCTTGATAGAAATTTATCTTTGGGACTTCTTTGAGGCTGAAGGCATGTTCCTCCAAAGAGGATTTGTGTTTGCTTCTGTTAGGCCCCTGACCCAGGTTCACTTCTTTTTTTTTTTTTTTTTTTCTGAGAGAGAGAGAGAGAGACAGTGTGAGCAAGGGAGGGTCAGAGAGAGAGGGAGACACAGAATCTGAAACAGGCTCCAGGCTCTGAGCTGGCGGTCAGCACAGAGCCCGATGCGGGGCTCAAACCCACGAACCGTGAGGTCATGACCTGAGCTGATGTCAGATGCTTAACCGACTGAGCCACCCAGGCTCCCCTTACCCAGGTCCACTTCAAAATAACATCTCGCTCTGAGGATGTTTTAGACCACGTATATCGTGGGAATTGAGACCATAGTCCCTTCTGAGAATCAGCTTTCAGTAATAAAGTCTCAGCAGAAATTTCTTTCACTTCAGGGAGCCAAGCGTACAAACAGGCAAGTTTTCATTATCAGACGCTTCCTTATTTCTTTATTTACTGATATGTTGACTAGGGGTTGGCCAACGATAGCCTGTGGCCCAAATCGAACCCACTTACTGATTTTGTAAATACTTTTGTTGGAACACAGCCATGCCCATTTGTTTACTTACTGTCTGTGGTTGCTAGTTGGGACAGAGCCTAAAACAATCACTGTCTTCTGGCCCATTAGATAAAATGGGTGGCTCCTCGTGTGGATGTCTGATGCAGGGAGTTCTGTCTCCTTACTTTGCATGGCTCCCATTACTTCAGGTACAGGCACAACTGCTTTCGTAAGAGACCTCAAATACAGTGGCTTGAACAAGATGTTTCTTTCTCTTTCGTATGATGGTCCAAGTAGCAGGCTGGGTTTGCTGTGGCCCCTCAGCTCTAAAGAGAGAGCCTTTACTTCACTGTTGTGGGGACAGATTCTCTTGACTCTGTCTTATTCCTGACATGGATATGAACTGACCTAGATTGGATTTATCCCAGCAGTGACTTTATTCTCTTTTGTCTGTGATCTACTTTGCATCGTCCTGTCTTCAAAGAGAACTATCCTTCCCTATCTTTTACTTGAACTCTGTTTCGGATGTTGCTCTCGATTTTGAGCTTCTGTAACTTCAGGTTCAGAGGTTGCAAACTAGAGAGCCGCAACTTGATCTGTTTGGTCAATAGAATGTTGGCTGCTTTTTAAAAGTCAGATTTAACACCGAATCCCAAATGTCTTGCTTGTGAACGAACACAAGTAGACAGATCTGGCAGCAGTGATTGGCCTCCCCACCCACTCAGGGACCCTCCCCTTTCAGAGCTGTCACTGGCCCTCTGGTTAACCGCAGGCTCCGCTGCTCCCTGCCATCTCTTACATTCCCCTCACTTGTGGAATTACCTGCTGTACCAGTGTAATCATTTGCTCTGTTGCACTCCGGCTTTGCCCGTTACCTTTCTCACCTTTAACTATCAGAGGAGTCTTCTCCACACTCCCCTTCACCAGTGCCGTGATGGGTGGGGAAACCAACACACAGAGAGCCGGGCCCCCAGTCTTCCTTATTCACAGAGACGTGAGACTGATGGTGGCTAGTCGGCTCTCAAATAACCATTAGGAAGGAAAATGTATTCATCATCTGGCAAGTTTCTCAGTGCTGTGGAAAGCTGCTGACCATCCATCATGGCCTTGAATGTAGAGCCTCAGTACTGGAGCTCTGCAGTGCAGGGCAGCTGAGAGCAGGGCGCAGGGGGAGCGGACGGCTCCTTAGACGTTTCTTATTCAAGGCACAGTGTATGTTTCCTGACCTGTCGTTTTATGGCTTAAAGTTCTATACTGGGACTCGTGTGTTTTGTAGGTATGTTAATAACAAAGAATAATCCTTTCCAATCCCAGTTTACATTTTCTATAATAAGGGAACCAGTTTACATTGGTCTAAAGAAAAATGTTCTTTTAAATAACATAGCCAAAACCAATACTGTGCTGAGCATTTATTCCTTTTGGTTTCAAAAAGAATTTCTCCCATGTGACACACTTCTATTTGCAGTCGGTTTAGAATTAGCGATTCTCTGTTTCTAAAGTCTACGCTCTCTGATAATAACAAACATGTTCAGTGAACACCCATGATAAGCCAAGCAGGAGAGTGTGGCAAGTCATTATGCCTTGCTTCAGAATTAGTATTCCAATCTGCACTGTCCAAAATGGTAGCCGTTTGCCATGCGTGGCTAGTGGGCACTTGAAATATGGCTAGTTTGATAGAGAAACCAAAGTTAAAAATTTCATTTGAATCCATTTAAATTTGAAAATGGACGTTCAGCTACATATTGGGCAGCACTTAAGTGTGTTTGGAGCAACCTGAGTATACGAGTCTACTTTTTGAGTGTAAATTTTATGAAATCTACATGCAGATCAAGTAGTTTCAAAGCAAATCTAGCATTTGAGAAGCTTTTAGGTATAAAATCCACACTGGATTTTGAAGACTTGTCATGAAAAAATAAAATATTTAATTAATATTTATATTAATTATATTGATTTCATGTTAAGATGATAATATATCGGGTTAAATAAAATATGAATTTCATGTGTTTGTCTTACTTGTTTTAATGACACTCCCAAATTTTAATTTAAATTAATCTACTTTAAATTTTAAATTATAAATGAGGCTTACATTATATTTGTTTGACATTGCTGCTATAGACAGTACTAACCATGGTCCTGGGACCACAAATGGCTTATCATCAGCCTAAAAGAGGAATAATTGCAACATTTTAATTGTGTCAATTTAACAGTGTCCTACCTGGCATCCCTTGTGTCTGCCCCTGCAAGTCATCCGAATCCTTAGTTACCTCCTTGAAATGCAAACAGGTTACGTAAGGCCCAGAGTCTCCGGTGCTTTTTATTCCAACCGCTTTAGCATAGTCTGCAAAGTCCCTCAAAGCCAGCGCCTACCAAGCCCTCTGCTGATGCTCACACACTGAGGCCGTTCTGGGGACTCTGTTCTTCCCCACCACTTGGCGTTTGTGTCCTCTGTTTCTTCTGCCTGGAATAAATGTTAGCCTCTCAGTGGCTGCCCCCTTTCCTCCTCCTTCCCCGTCTTCTCCAGCAAAGTCAGTATGCACCTCTTCACTCCGGTTGGACTTTGGACCTTATGACATTGTACAGTGTACATATGACATGTAAAGGCTTACCCCATTACATTTGTGCTACTCGAGGAGGTATTTGTCTCTCACTTTCGATTGTGTGATCCCAGAACAAGAGCCCTGACTTGTTGTTATTTTGGTTTGTTTTTGTATCTTCAATATTTGGCATTTGATTGGACTCCATAAATATTTATGAATTGGGTGATTACTGCAGTGGGAAAAGGGTTACTTCAGGGACCCATTGCTGACCTTTCTCTGCATAGGTGTTGGAACCATGCTGCTCTATGACTTGGCTAAGTTACTTACTGCTTTCTAAGTACCGAATTAGTGAAATAGAGGTAACGCCTACATTACAGGTTGACTTTGAAGATGCAAATGAGTTAACGTACATGAGGTGCTACAGTGGGCACCTGGCGCCAGCCAAACACACAATAAATGGTAACGATTGTAATTGTCACAATACGGTCTAAACTATTTTTCTTTTTCTCTCAGGCAACAAATCACAGGTTTTAACTGGATTTCGAAAACCCAGTGTTACAGAAAGCAATGAAGTGGGAAGAAAAATCCAGTTCTGAGCAGTCATTGAGTCAACAAATATCGACTTTGCAAGGAGCTTCTGATTATCAGTGTACAACCCTCACTTTTTAAGAATAGAACTGTCAGGCTTAGAGTGAGTTTGGCCAAGATGTTTTGAATTCATTAAAGAGAACTTGCCCTTGATGTGTAAGGATGATCTCATGGATCCTAAACCAGTTACTGAGAGTGTTTAAAAAAAACTGGGAGATAGGCCACTAATTCAGTGTATGTAAGGAATTATCGAAAATTTACAGATGGAGTAGGAAGAGTTGATACAAAATGCAGTTGACCAAGTTAATTTAATTTAACTGTGTTAATTTAATTATGCAACTCATTCTTTTTTAAAAAGCAGCTTTCCCGAGATATAATTTACATGCCCCATAATTCACCTATTTGAAGTAGGTTTTCAGTGTATTCACAAAGTGAGGCAATACCACAGCTTAATGTCCAGTGAGTTAGGAGAAAGGCGGTCACGTTCAAGTCAGAGGAAATCTTTAGTCACCGTTAGCAGCACGGTTGGGTGCAACAGAGTTGGGGGGTGGCGCTGTGCCTGGAGTGAGGTCGCAGGGATTCCTAGTCGGCTTATTATGCTCTTTCCCCTGATGGCACATCCTGCCTGCTTATTACAAATACAAACCCTGGACAGAATACAAAAAACACTACTTGAGGATGTTGCAAAATATGCCGCAGAAGGCAGATTGTTGAACAGGAGCCAGTTTCCTTTTTTTTTTGAATTTTCATTTTTTTCCTCAACGCTTTGCCCCCAGGGCAGGCTCTACTAGCTTGTGAGTGCATTTCAGGAGACTCAAACTCCTGTAGAAACTTCCCAGCCTTTCTGGCCAGAGGATTCAGGTAAAGGAGGCCCATGAACTGGAAAGAGAATGTGTGTGTTAGCCTGGTGAGAGTGCGAGGGTGTGTGAGCAGTGGAGGGGCAGAAAGAGAGGGAGAGAGCGTCCCAAGCAGGCTCCGTGCAGTCAGCGCAGAGCCCAGTGCGGGGCTGGATTCCATGAACGGTGAGATCATGACCTCAGCCGAAGTGAAGAGGCAGACACTTAACTGCTTAACCTGCTGAGCCACCCAGACCCTCCTAAATTTACCTTCCTACCATCAGTGTTTGTGAGTGTCTGTTTTTCTGCATCCTCACTTGCAATAATAATGAGAGGTTCCTTAATTTTTGCTGGTTTAATTGGTATTAAATGGTATCCATCTCCTGGTGGTTTCAATTTTTTATTAAATGACTAATAAGTTTGAGAATATTTTCATATGTTTATGGGCCATTCATAATTTTCTTTCCAATTAAATATGTGATATCTTTTGCCCATTTTTTTTCCTTTTGGGTTGTTTATTTTTTTCTTATTAACTCATAAATTGTAACTGTTCATTCTTTATTGGTTAAATAAGTTGCAAATGTTTAATCACAGTTTGTGGCTTGTCTTTTTCATCTAGGGTGCCTTTTAATGAGCAGAAGTTCTTAATGTACTTAAAATTATTCATTATTTTCCTTTATGATTTTATGGATTTTGGGAGGGGTATTTAAAAAAGTTTTCCCTACTTAGAACTCATAACAATATTTGCTCTTTCCACCAGGAGCTGACTCATGAGTGGTGTGAGAGACAGAATTTCATTTTTTTTTGTATGGAAATTCAGCACCGTTTATTGAATAATCTATTATTTTCCCAGTGCCCAGAGAGCAACCGCTGGCACAGATTAAGTTTTATGTATGTGCACATCTCTTTCTCACTCTTCTGTTTTACTGGTTTATTTATCTCTCCCAGTATCAATTCCAAACTGACTTGTTAGACAAACGAAATTGCAAACTTAATTTTTATAACTTCCTAATACGCCTAGTAGGTCAAGTTCTCCTATTTTGTTCTTTGTTTTGGACTATGTTGCTTACTCTTGGCCATTTTCTAGGAAGATGAACATCTGCTCTTCAAGTTTCATGGAAATTCCTGATGGAAACTTGTTTTAAATTCCATTGAATCTATGGACTAATTTATGGATAATTATATCATATAACACTGATTTTTTTTGTATCAGTGAGCATGGTATAAGGTTTGGGTCTTTTTAACGTCTTTTAATAAAGTTTTATAACTTTTTCCCATAATAGGACTTGAGCTCTCTATTTGTTAGATTTATTCACAAGCTCTATTGCTATCATAAATGGCATTAACTTTTTAAAGAAAGCAATGAGGGGCGCCTGGGTGGCTTAGTCGGTTTAGCGTCCGACTTTCGCTTTGGTTATGATCTCGCGGTTCGTGGGTTCGAGCCCCGCGTCGGGCTCTGTGCTGACTGCCAGCTCGGAGCCTGGAGCCTGTTTCAGTCTGTGACTCCCTCTCTCTCTGACCCTCTCCTGCTTACGCTCGCGCTCTCTCTCTCTCTCTCCTAGAAATAAATAAAACATTTAAAAAATTTTTTTAAAGAAAGCAATGAACATTTCTTATTGTGTAAAAATGCAATTGAATTTCATATAATGAATATATTTTATTTTTTAAATGTTTTTTAAAAATTTATTTCTGACAGAGCGAGAGACAGCGTGAGCAGGGGAGGGTCAGAGAGGGAGGGAGACACAGAATCTGAAACAGGCTCCAGGCTCTGAGCTGTCAGCACAGAGCCTGACGCGGGGCTCGAACCCACGAACCGTGAGATCATGCCCTGAGCTGAAGTCGGACGTTTAACCGACTGAGCCCCCCAAGAGCCCCTCATATAATGAATTTATATTCCGCAAGCTTGGTAAACCCTTGTTCTAATAATTTAATTGTATATGTGTTAGACATTTCTACACTGACAGTAGTATCTTGTGCAAATAATCATTTTGTTTCTTCCCTTACGATCCTTTGATCTTTCACCTGATTTTATTCTCTTATGCTCCTGGCTGGGTGCACTGGATAATGTTAAATAGGAGCGGGAATAATAGCATTCTTGTTTTTTTCCTGATCAGTATTTCACCTGTAAAGGTTATTTTTTTAAAGATTCTCTTTATCTAGGTAAGCAAATTCCCTTGTGTTCCTTTTAAAAAAATCAATAGGTATTGGATTTCTTCCTTTTTCTGCATCTATTGAGATGATAAAGATCTTCTCTTTTAATCTGTTAATGTACTAAATTGCATTTATTTATTTTCTGTCAAACTACGCTTGCATTCATAGGATAAACCGAACTTGGTCATAATGTATTATTTTTTTATAAAGTACCTCCTGTGTGTGTGTGTGTGTGTGTGCGCACATGTGTATGTCTGTCTGTCTCCGTATCTATCTTTCCCTCCACTCTCCCCATCCCACTATTTTTAAACAAATTTTTAATGTTTTTTAAAAATTTATTTCTGAGAGAGAGAGAGAGAGAGACAGCATGAGCAGAGGAGGGTCAGAGAGAGAGGGAGACACAGAATGTGAAGCAGGCTCCAGGCTCTGAGCTGTCAGCACAGAGCCCGACGCGGGGCTCAAACCCACAAACCGCGAGATCATGACCTGAGCCGAACGAAGTCTGACGCTCAACCGACTGAGCACCCAGGCGCCCCTCCCCCATCCCACTATTTTATTAGTCCTTTGAAGGCATAAACTGTTGACTTTGTTGATACTCCGTACCATATCATTTTTTCCGATTTCATTCATTTCTGTTCTTACCTTTGGTATCTTCTCTTTTCTTTGGGCTTAGTCTGTTGTTCTTTTCCTAATTTCTAAAAATGGACATTTAGCTAATTACATTTTTGCTTATTTTTCATGTCTTGTTTTTCTAACATAAACATGAGGTCTCTAAATTTTCCTCTTTGTGTCAACTTAGCATTATCCCACGAGTTTTGATATTTTTATTAATGTTCAGTTCTAGGTATTTGTTGTTCAGCGTGCATTCTTCTTTGTCTCTACATCTCCGACAATATTTGTTAAAATACGCATTATTTTTGTCATTAACTTCTAACTTAGTTGAATTGTGGTCATAGAACATGGTCTGTGCTCTTCTTGAGGTCTTTGATATCGCACCTGTTCCATTTTTATGTGTGCTTGTAAAGAATATTTATTCTCTGTTGAGTATAAGATTTCAATGCCTATTAAAAATAAAACTTTTATTTATGTCATTTGAAACTTCTACGCTTTTGTACATTTATTTGTTTACTTTCGGTACACTTGACCTCTCGACAATGAAATGATGAGCCGTTACCAAGCACTTGCTATGTACCAGGCGGTGTTTCAGGCTCTTTGCATTAGTTACTAGGGAATTATTTTAACTACCCTTTAAGGTGAGTACGATCATTACCTTCATTTTACCTACGAGGGAATTGAACAGAATGAAGTAATTTGTCCAAGATCACATAGCTAGTTAAGTACCAGAGTATAGAATCGTACCTGACACTCTAGTCGCAGAGTACATGTTCTTATCATGTAACTGCTATATTATACTATGTGTCAATAATTCTGGGTGTTGAAATCCCATATTACTGATGTGTCTGTCATTTTCACACTGAAGTTCTATCAAGTTTTCATTAGATGTAATATGGCTATAATGTTAGGTGAGTTGAATCTTTTATCATTAGGCAGAACCCTTTTACCTCTAGTAATATTACTGTTATCTGTTTTGTCTCTTATTAACATGGTCACTCCTGCTTTCTGTCGATAACATCATGATGTAACTTTCCCTCCTTTTGCTTTCAAACCTTTGGTGTCCTTACATTTCTGGCATGCCTCTTATAAAGAGCATTTAGCTTAATAATTATTTTTCATTTTTATTGGTATATGTGTTTAAGACCATCAATGTTATCATTGCCTTAAAAAAGTATCCCAGAGATTCTGATACTTAGTGCTCTTCAATATCTTTATTCTGTAGGAATTTTGTAATTAAAAAATTCCTCTTTCACAAAAACTGAGAGTTGTAAAATTTACACTGGAAGGACCTCTTAAAATGTTTTTGTTCTGCCAGGAGGCTTTGAAGGGGAAGAAATATACAGACACAGACCCTCAAGCCCACTGTCTGATTTAAGTTTATTGGGTATGCTATGTTTCATCAAGTTTCATCAAATCTCTCAATAAAACTTGCAGAGGCAAAAAAAAATTCACGTATCGATCCCACCAGGACTTGGAAAGAGTCACCTCACCAGTTTCATTGGAAAATCATAATGAAACCTTCAGCTTCATTTGTAGCCTGGCCAAAAATAACACAAATATCCTGCTCGTCGCCCATCCATTTGCTTTTCTTTTTAAAATTTATTTTGCTTATTTTTTTCATCATGAGCAGTGTACGTTTTCATTCCCATCCCCTATTTCTCTCATCTCCCTACCCACCTCCCCTCTGGCAACTCTCTGTTCTTTGTAGTCAAGAGTCTGTTTCTTGATTTATCTCTTTCTCCTCCCGTTTTTTCCCTCTCCTTTGATTGTTTTGTTTCTTAAACTCCACATATGAGTGAAATCATATGGTATTTGTCTTTCTCTGCCTAACTTATTTCATTTATCATTTTACTCTGTAGATCCATCCATGTTGTTTCAAATTGCAAGATTTCATTCTTTTTTATGGTTGAATACTATTCCATTGTGTATCTATGTACCACATCTCATTTGTTAATATAATTTATTGTCAAATTGGCTTACATACAACACCCAGTGCTCATCCCAACAAGTGCCCTCCTCAATGCCCATCACCCATTTTCCCTTCTCCCCACCCCCCCATCCATCCCTTAGTTTGTTCTCTGTATTTAAGAGTCTCTGGGGGTTTGCCTCCCTCCCTTTCTGTTTGTAACTATTTTTCTCCTTCCCTCCCCCCATGACCTTAAGTTTCTCAAAATCCACGTATGAGTGAAAACATACGGTATCTGTCTTTCTCTGACTGTCTTATTTCACGTAGCATAATACCCTCCAGTTTCACATATGTTGCTGCTAATGGCATGATTTCACTCTTTCTCATTGCCAAGTAGTATTCCATTGTATACATAAGCCACATCTTCTTTATACACTCATTTAGGCTCTTTCCATAATTTAGCTATTGTTTAAAGCACTGCTATAAACATTGGGGTACATGTGCCCCTATGCATCAGCACTCCTGTGTCCTTTGGGTAAATTCCTAGTAATGCTATTGCTGGGTCATAGGGTAGTTCTATTTTTAATTTTTTGAGGAACCTCCACACTGTTTTCCAGGTTAACCACACCAGTTTGCATTCCCACCAACAGTGCAAGAGGGTTCCCATTTCTCCCGTTTCTCCACATCCTCACCAGCATCTGTAGTTTCCTGAGTTTTCCCTCTGACTGGTGTGAGGTGGTATCTCAGTGTGGCTTTGATTTGTATTTCCCTGATGACAAGTGACATTGAGTATCTTTTCATGTCTGTTAGCCATCTGGATGTCTTCTTTGGAAAAGTGTCTTTTCGTGTCTTCTGCCCATTTCTTCGCTGGATTATTTGTTTTTCGGGTGTTGAGTTTGGTAAGTTCTTTATAGATTTTGGATACTAGCCCTTTATCCAATATGTCATTTGCAACTATCTCTTTTCCCATTCCGTTGATTGGTTTTTAGGTTTGTTGATTGTTTCCTTTGCAGTGCAGAGGCTTCTTATCTTGATCGGGTCCCAGTAGCTCATTTTGCTTTTAATTCCCTTGCCTTTGCAGATGTGACAAGTAAGAAATTGCTGTGGCTGAGGTCAAAGAGGTTTTTGCCTGCTTTCTTCTCTAGGGTTTTGATGGTTTCCTGTCTCACATTTAGGTCTTTCATCCATTTTGAGTTTATTTTTGTGTATGGTGTGAGAAAGTGATCTAGTTTCATTCTTCTGCATGCTGCTGTCCAGTTCTCCCAGCACCATTTGCTAAAAAGACTATCTATTTTCCACTGGATGCTCTTTCCTGCTTTTTCAAAGATTAGTTGACCATACATTTGTGGGTCCAATTCTGGGTTCTCAATTCTATTCCATTGGTCTATGTGTCTATTTTTGTGCCAATACCATACTCTCTTGATGATGACAGCTTTGTAGTAGAGGCTAAAGTCTGGGATTGTGATGCCTCCCGTTTGGTTTCCTTCTTCAAAATTACTTTGGCTATTCAGGGTCTTTTGTGGTTCCATACAAATTAAGATTGTTTGTTTCAGCCTTGAGTACAATGCTGATGCAATTTTGATTGAGATTGCAATGAATGTGTAGATTGCTTTGGGTCGCATTGATATTTTAACAATATTCTTCCAATCCATGAGCATGGAATGTTTTTCCGTTTCTTCAGTTTCCTTCATAAGTTTCTATAGTTTTTAGCATACAGATATTTCACATCTTTGGTTAGGTTTATTCCTAGGTATTTTGTTATTCTTGGTGCAGTTGTAAACGGGATCAGTTTCTTTATTTATGTTTCTGTTGCTTCATTATTGGTGTATAGAAATGCAACCAATTTCTGTACATTGTGACTTTGTTGAATTCATGTATTAGTTCTCGCCGTCTTTTGGTGGAGTCTTTCAGGTTTTACATGTAGAGTATCATGTCATCGTGAAAAGTGAAAGTTGACTTTTCTTTGCCAATTTTGATGACTTTTATTTCATTTTGTTGTCTGATTGCTGATGCTAGGACTTCCAGCACTATGTTAAACAAGAGTGGTGAGAGTGGACATCCCTGTCGTGTTCCTGATCTCAGGGGGAAAGCTTTCCATTTCTCCCCATTGAGGATGATATTCGCTGTGGGCTTTTCATATATGACTTTTATGATGTTTTAAGTACGTTACTCCTATCCCAACTTTCTTGAGGGTTTTTATTAAGAAATGATGTTGTATTTTGTCATATGCTTTTTCTGCATCTATTGGGAAGATCATATGGTTCTTATCCTTTCTTTTGTTAATGTGTAGTATCATATTGATTGATTTGCGAATATTGTACCAGCCTTGCAACTCAGGAATGAATCCCACTTGATCATGGTGGATAAATCTTTTTATATGCTGTTGAATTTGATTTGCTACTATCTTGTTGAGAATTTTTGCATCCATGTTCATCAGGGATACTGGCCTGTAGTTCTCCTTTTTTGTGGGGTCTCTGTCTGGTTTGGGAATCAAGGGAATGCTGGCTTCGTAGAATGAGTCTGGAAGTTTTTCTTCCATTTCTATTTTTTGAAACAGCTTGAGAAGGATACATATTAGCTCTGTTTTAAATGTCTGGTAGAATTCCCCGGGGAAACCATCCGGTCCAGGGCTCTTATATTTTGGTAGATTTTTGATAACTGATTCAATTTCTTCACTAGTTATGGGTCTGCTCAGATTTTCTATATCTTCCTGTTTCAGTTTCGGTAGTATGTGGGTGTCTAGGAATTTGTCCATTCCTTTCAGGTTGTCCAGTTTGTTGGCATATAACTTTTCATAGTATTCTCTGGTAATTGCTTGTATTTCTGATAAGTCCATTTTCATTCGTGATTTTATTTGGGTCCTCTCTCTTTTTGGGAAGTATGGCTAGGGGCTTTTCAATTTTGTTTATTTTTTCAAAAAACCAACTCTCAGTTTCATTGATCTGTTCTACTGCTTTTTGGATTCTATATTGTTTATTTCTGCTCTGATCCTTATTATTTCTCTTCTGCTGAGTTTGGGGTTTCTTTGCTGTTCTGCTTCTAGTTCCTTTAAGTGTGTTGTTAGATTCTGTATTTGGGATTTTTCTTGTTTCTTCAGATAGGCCAGTATTGCAATGTATTTTCCTCTTAGAACTGTCTTTGCTGCATCCCAAAGGGTTTGGATTGTTGTGTTTTCATTTTCATTTGGTTCCATATATTTTTAAATTTCTTCTTTAATTGCCTGGTTGACCTATTCGTTCTTTAGTAGGATGTTCTTTAACCTCCATGCATTTGGAGGTTTTCCACACTTTTTCCTGTGGTTGATTTCAAGTTTCCTAGCATTGTGATCTGAAAGTGTGCATGGTATATCTCAATTCTTTTATATTTATTGAGGGCTGTTTTGTGACCCAGCATGTGATCTCTCTTGGAGAATGTTCCCTGTGTACTTGAGAAGAATGTATATTATGCTGCTTTAGGATAAAAAGTTCTAAATATATCTGTCAAGTCCATCTGGCCCAGTGTATCATTCAGGGCCATTGCTTCTTTATTGATTTTCTGTCTAGATGATCTGTCCATTGCTGTAAGTGGAGTATTAAAGTTCCCTGCAGTTACCACTTTCTTACCAATAAGATTGCTCATGTTTGTGATTGTTTTATATATTTGGATGCTTCCGAATTTGGTCCATAAACATTTGTAATTGTTAGCTCTTCTTGATGGATAGACCCCATAATTATTATCTAATGCCCTTCTTCATCTCTTGTTACAGCCTTTAGTTTAAAATCTAGTTTGTCTGTTAGAAGTATGGCTCCTCCAGCTTTCTTTTGACTTCCAGTATGATGATAGGTGGTTCTCCATCTGCTCACTTTCAATCTGAAGGTGTCCTCAGGTCTCAAATGGATCTCTTGTAGACAGCAAATAGATGGGTCTTGGTTTTTTTTTTTTTTTTTTTTTTTTTTTATCATCCATTCTGATACCCTCTGTCTTTTGATTGGAGCATTTA